>NC_073398.1:8032932-8242932 GCF_028641065.1 Leucoraja erinaceus
TCACGAAGAGGTAAGGGAGGGAGAGATGGAAGGGTGGGAGGGAGGGGAAGGGGAGGAGATCGCGAAGAGAGGGGGGAGAGAGAGAGAGAGAAGATCGAGAGAAGAGAGGGGAGCGAGAGATCGAGAGGAGGGGAGAGAGCGATCGAGAGAAGAGAGGGAGAAGGGGGGAGAGGGAGAAGGGGGAGAGGGAGAAGGGGAAAGGGGGGGGACAGGGCGAAGGGGGACAGGGACAAGGGGGAGAGGGAGAAGGGGGAGGGAGAAGGGGAAAGGGGGGGACAGGGAGAAGGGGGGAGGGAGAAGGGGACAGGGACAAGGGGGAGAGGGAGAAGGGGGAGAGGGAGAGTGGAACGATAGCACATTATAACGCGCAGCCGTCCCATTCCGACCAAAGATTATAGAGCAGAGCTCCACTAGTATCTTTGATTGCGGCCGCCGCCACCGAACCCCCCGACCCACCATTGCACCCAAAGATGATAGAGCAGAGTTATATAATATTTGATTGCACCCTTCTTCACGGCGGGCTTGTGATGTCTTGTATGTATGTGAGTGTTGTTTGCTATGTCCCTATGTTCGAGGAATATAATGGGTAACAGCCGCCCATTCTCGGACTCGAAAAATCTCCTGGTCACTGGACCTGATGTGCCCGCGTGCCATATTGTGCAGACTAATCCCTTACAAAACAAAACCAAAAACGTACAGAAGTGTTAAAATTGTCTTTATTATTATGGTGAGTAAAGAACTATTAAAAATAAGTCTAAGAACTTTCTAATGTACCGACTAATGTTTCCCAATGGCCGTTGATGGGAGAACAGAAAATACCATTTTCACGACAGAATATCGACTGAAAATAATAAAAATATTTTCTCACCTTTCTTTTTTATTGGGGAACCTAAAGAATGACAGGTTGGGTCGTTTAGATTTACGATTAGAATACTTGATAGCGGAGCAGTGAGATGAAGATTTAGCTGAGGACGCCATTACAGCCCAATAAATGCTTAACAATATGGCGTCGACGGTCACACACGTCATACTACGCGTTTTTCGAGGAGTGGTCTATCTTGTCCCTCTACGATCTTTGGCCACAACTCTGCTATTTCTTGAGTCATTGAGCAGCTACCACAGCAAGCTGTAATGCATTCCAATAGGATGCTTTTTACTGTGCATCTGTACAAGTTATTAAGAGTAGTTGGAGATGCTGAACTACAGCAGAGGCATTAGGTGCGCTTTCAAGGCTTCAATGTGGTTCATCCAGGACAAATTGTTAGTGATATATACACCTAGAAACTTGAAGCTCTCAACCATCTCTATTTCAGCACCACTGAGATGTATGTACACCTTTTGCTGACATTGATGACGAACCTTTGTTTTGCAGGGAGAGGGAGAAGAGGAGGGGGAGGTTGTTGTCTTGACACCATGTTACTAATCTCTCCATCTCCTTCCTGTACTAGACCTGGACATTGTGCAAGAACCAACACACTACAGGGGTGTCAGCCGCAAACTTCTATGTATGTTGGAGCAGAATTTAGCTGCATAATTGAGAGTGCATCGAAAATATAGCAAGGGGCTGAAAATGCGGCGCATCAGTATTGAGACGAGAGGAGTAGGTATAAATTGAGATACGGTTTAGTTTTGATGTGTGCAAACTTTAATGTTTCTGCCAAATATATTCAAGGGAAACCATAGATATATTGAGATGCGCTGCTCAGTTTACAGGAATGCTACGATACAAATGGTCATCATCCAAGGACAATTTGCATGGTCAGTATAACATTCTTTTGAGAGCATATTCATAGTACAGATATGATAAATGTATTCCTGCTGGCAAGATGATCCAGAAGAATAGGATAAATTATTTAAATTAAATGCATGTTATACAACCACAGTTATGCAAGCACTAGACAAAATCTGCAATCAGCTTCAATAAAAACCATTGACCTAACGGGTAAAACAGATTATTTATTTAGAAAAGCATCATGTGATCAAAAGCAAAGTTAGAAAATAGTGGAGCTGAAAATATTAATCGTCCCAAGTACTATGGGAAAAGGCGGACGATAGTATTAGTTTTGCTGATTCAATTGTAAAATGATCAGAGAGTTGATCTAAGGAAATTCAATACAGTCTCTTCTGCCTACCTGATCAATTTCAGCTACTACTATCTATTTTAGGGGAGTTTTCTCTGCTCCCTGAATAGCTATCAAGCAGCTATTCATTATTCGGTTTTAACAGTTTATTAAATGGTTTACATAAGTATGATTGATCAAGGTTATGGGAGTCCTGTAAGTTTACAAGTATGTATAAATTGGTAAAATCACTACCTACACAATTGGGAAGCAGCAACACAATAGATACAATTGCAATCACATACGATGGATTCCACTGTCCTTGAGGCACCATTTCAGGGTTTAAATGGTTTTGCTTCAAATGTTTCAAAGCGAGCTGCTCAGTTGCAATTGTTGGTAATCCACAAGTAGCAAGTATTGATGTACAGCATAAGTTCAAGTTCAAGTGAGTTTATTGTCATGTGTCCCTGATAGGACAATGAAATTCTTGCTTTGCTTCAGCACAGAACATAGTAGGCATTTACTACAAAACAGATCAGTGTGTCCATATACCATAATATAAATATATACGCAGATGAATAAATAAAGTGATAAAGTGCAAATAACAAATAATGGGTTATTAATAATCAGAGTTTTGTCCGAGCCAGGTTTAATAGCCTGATGGCTGTGGGGAAGTACCTATTCCTGAACCTGGTTGTTGCAGTCTTCAGGCTCCTGTACCTTCTACCTGAAGGTAGCAGGGAGATGAGTGTGTGGCCAGGATGGTGTAGGTCTTTGATGATACTGCCAGCCTTTTTGAGGTAGCGACTGTAATAAATCCCCTCGATGGAAGGAAGGTCAGAGCCGATGATGGATTAGGCAGTGTTTACTACATTTTGTAATCTTTTCCTCTCCAGTTGCCGAACCAAGCCACAATGCAACCGGCCAGCATGCTCTCTACTGTGCACCTGTAGAAGTTAGAGAGTCCTCCTTGACAAACCGGCTCTCCGTAATCTTCTCAGGAAGTAGAGGCGCTGATGAACTTTCTTGATAATTGCATTAGTGTTCTTGGACCAGGAAAGATCTTCAGAGATGTTCACGCCCAGGAATTTGAAGTTCTTGACCCTTTCAACCATATAAACGGGGCTATGGGTCCCCCTCCTACTCCTTCCAAAGTCCACAATCAGTTACTTGGTTTTGCTGGTGTTGAGGGCCAGGTTATTGCACTGGCACCATATGGACAGTTGCTCGATCTCTCTTCTATACTCTGACTCATCCCATCAGTGATACGTCCCACAACAGTGGTGTCATCAGCGAACTTGATGATGGAGTTGGCACTGTGACTGGCTACGCAGTCATGAGTATAGAGTGAGTATAGCAGGGGGCTGAGCACGCAGCCTTGAGGTGCTCCCGTGCTGATTGTTATCGAGGCTGACACATTTCCACCAATACGAATAGACTGTGGTCTGTGAATGAGGAAGCGAGGATCCAATTGCAGAGGGATGCGCAGAGACCCAGTTCTGCGAGTTTGGTAACCAGCTTGGAGGGGATGATTGTGTTAAATGCCGAGCTGTAATCGATGAATAACAGACTGACATACGAGTTAAACCAACAATCTTGAAATCGACTGTTTATCATACAGTGGTAAGATGTTGCTCAAGAAACCAGTTTGGCTGCAGTTATATCAATTTCTCGTTTCAGCGCAGTGTGCAGCATTCTAGCCTGAAACCCCTGACCACAAAAGTAAACTACTGAGATCCTAACCACATTTAGTCTTGCACCTTTGGAATATCAACAGTTGTCATGTGTAGGTACAAGATGACCCATTTGTTACAGATTTTAAAACTTAGATTAGTTGTCTACAACATATTTTCAGTCCATTTTAATCAATGCTCTCCAACCATGATGGTAGTTTAAGAATGTTTAAAATTGGTTGTAATTGACAGGACTTCATTAATATACCAATAACAATCCAAATAATGCACATGTATACCATGCAAGCTGACAGTGGTATTAGATCATACCCTGAAACATCTGGATAGTTTGGATAGTCAAAAGACAACCGTATATTATTATTATTATTATTATTATTATATATTAAATCGGAAGGCGCATTTGAACCCATGTCTTCTCACATTTTTTTTGTTTTTAAAAGAGGTAGGATTTATGGTTTATTCTGAGAAAATGAATCAATGGTGATCTACATTAAGGTTGGGTTAAAATTTGCCTAAGTTTTCATATTACCTTAAATGGCTTGTCTCCACTATGCGTGAGCATATGCCTCTGCAGCCAGCTTTGACTAGTGGATGGCGTGTTGTACACTTTGCACCCTTTCCACAGGCAAACAAACACCTGAAAAATAAATTTACAATAATTGAAAAATTATTCAAAAGTAAAAATTCAAGGAACATGCTGCTGCTTTAATGTACAATGATGAAATGAACAAGGATGTCAATTCTCAATCAGGAAACATCTTTCCTCTATTGTCACGGCACCCCACTGTGCTTTAAAATATAATTTACTCTACATTGGTCCCAACGGGCATTGAACCTTCAATAATACTAATTCCTTGCCTGATTTCCAATATGTCATACTGTACATCTATGACATCTTGTACATTAATTATAATCACATGACTGGCCTTGTACTTAAGCCAAAACATTTCACATACTTAACACTAAAGGGATTTCACATGGTTCCTTCTCAAATTGTAGACAGGTTGTAAATCACAGCAAAATCAATCACATCAGATCTGGTTACTTCAGATTGACATTTAAAAGTTTCAAAGGTCCTTTATTGTCACATGTACCAATTAAGGTTCAGTGATATGCGAATTACCATACAGCCATAAGCAACAAGACACACAACTACGTAAAAGTTAACATAAACATCCTCCACAGCGGATTCCCCATATTCCTCACTGTGATGGAAGGCAGAAAAGTCCAATCTTCTTCCTGTTTATTCTCCCGCGATCGGGGAAGTCGAATCATCCGTCGGGGTGATTGAAGCCCCTGCGTCGGAACGATCAAAGCTCCCACGTTGGGGCGATCGAAGCTCCTGCAGCTTAAGAGTTCTCGAAGTCGGTCTCCGACCAGAGACCGTGAGCTCCGTGATGTTAAGTCCGCAAGCATTCACAGTTGGAGCTTCGAGGTCGATCCCTGGCAAAAGGATCGCGGACTCCGTGATGTTAAAGTCCCAAAGGCTCCCCAAGGCAGAGCTCTCAATAATCGGTCTCCAGCAAAGGCCAACTCCTCGATGTTAGGCTGCAGTGTGGACGGAGATACGATACAGAAAAAAAAACGCATTTCCGTCGAGGTAAGAAATTTGAAAAAGTTTCCCTCCAAACCCCCCCCCCACATAAAACACGCTAAAGAACATTAAAAACATACATTTAACACATACTAATTAAACACAAAGGGACGGACTGTTGGCGAGGCAGCCATTGCTGGCGCCACACGGTAATAAAGAACACTCCATTTTCCGAAGCTCTAATTGAGTCTTGCAAAAATATTACGCACCTTTTGGATGCACACCAAAGATGATCAAATGTTAGTACATGTCAGTTTAAGGAAATCACTATATATTAAATGGTGCTTGACGGATATAAAAAACAAAAACAAAAAAATTTGGTTAGTGGGATGGATGCCATTTCCACAAACTTGCCAAGGAACACAAGGAGCTTCAGAAAGTAGTGTACTCAGCTCAGTCCATCCCTTCCATCCATCAAACACGTTGACACGAGACACAGACTCAAGGCAACATCTATTATCAAGGATCCCCACCATCCAGGCCATGCCCTCTTCCCTTAGTTACCATCAGGTAGGGAGTATAGGAGCCTGAAATACAATACCACTACTTCACTGCTGTTAGTTGTAAATGAACCAACCTACACAATTCTAAACCCAACTGAAGAACAGAACACAGCCCATCTCATGCACTACAATGGATGTAATATTTCCAAATTATGTTATTGCACCAATGTTTTGTTCATTTGCAGACTCATTTATTTTAGAATTGCGCGTATAATTAATGTTTAATCTTCCCAACTGGGATGCATACCCATTTCTTCCCTCCCCTCCCCTTCCACCTATATTCCTTCCTCTGGCTTCACAATTCACACTTCTATCCTTCCTCACCTGTATCCACTTATTACTGACACCCCCCCCCCCCCCCCCCCCATCTGAAGGGTCCTGACACCACCTATCCATGTTTTCCAGTGATACTGACCTGCTGAGTTACCCCAGCTCTGTCTCTTTTTATTGGAAACCGGCATCTGAAGTTCCTGGTTTCTTTAATTTTTTTCTGTGTGTTTCTCTATGTGATTTTAATACTACTGCATGATTTGTTATTGGACCTGTACCTCAACGTATACATGCATATGAAAATAAACTTATACTTGAACTGATTGTCAATGGATGAGAAATAAAGGAGTTGAGAGAAGAGAGATTTAATAGGAACTCGAGGAGCAACTTTTTTCTTACACAAATGGTGGCGTGTGTATGCAATGAGCTAACAGAGGAGATAGTTGAAGCAAGTATTATCATAATGTTTAAAAGACATTTGGACAGGTACATGGATGGGATAGTTTAAGAAGAATATGTGCTAAACACAGACAGGTGAGGTTAGTGTAGCTTGTGCATGTTGATCAGTGTGGGTAAGTTTGGCCGAAGTGCTTGTTTCCATGCTTATGACTCTTGGCTTGCGTTTAGAAAGTACATTTTGGAATGGCTGAATTATAGATAACAATTCACCCTGCAAAGCTTCACTGATTAGATTTCTAGAAAGAACAAATGACGTTAGAATACTGCACTGCTCAAGAACCAGCTGGATGCTGTAATTGGAAGATAAATGAGATGGTTTACTAGAAATACAAATCAATTGGAATAAAAGGCTTTCCATCCTGAACTGAAATTAAATGTCCATTAATTTATTGGTAATACTTAGGCAATTTGTATAGTGTTGAGAAAAAAATATCCTCAGGCTATTCGATTTTGTATTTTAAGAATTGGCAATAAGAGCAATTGGATTTCAAACAAAATGCTACCATGTAATACTGGAGTATTTTTGGCAAGCAGTCGTAATCTAGCTACTCTGCAAGTTATGAAGAGTCAACAAGGCTTTCCAAAATGCCCTGCTTGCGACCTGGAGCCAAGAATTTCACAATGGAACAATGCATTTGAAATAATGGCTCACTGTTGAACAATGTGAACAGATAGAGCAACCAATCCTTTATTATTAGCCACTTATAATTTTTTTTTATAAGAGAAACAAGACAGCATGTCAGTATTCAAAACCAAACAACTAATTAGATTACTTCCTATCCCTTGTTCCAGGGAGAGCGTTTGGCCTTAAAAGGGCTTCTAAAATCATAACGGCATAGAGTGCACGGTTGCAGTCTTTTTCCCAGCATTGGCTGGATGCTCGATCAATGCAAATCACCTTGAAGCCTCTGTACCCTCTTCATAATCCCACCACATGTGTGTCATCAACAAGGGTTAAAATATTATTCTTTGTTCCCTCAAACAAAATCAATGCTACTGCTGCAAATGCTTGCATACTTGGGGAACGAGTAAAACCTTTCAGGCAAGGAAAAACACAAACTAAAACCCACATTATAAATACACTTAAATTAACATTATTTTAACCAGATGGGTCAATTTCAACATTACTTTATGCTGTACTACATAGCTAAATGTTCCCATAGAAACAAACTAAAATTTATTAATTGTTGAAAAGCACTCCAATCATACAATTAGGATATGCAATTACGATAAGTACACATCTACAATTCTCATGACATTTAACATTAAACAATCTACTCAGCTTTGTATTGAAAACATTCCAAAAAATTAAGCAAAGTGGTGTTTTTAAAACATTAAAACGAAAAATGGTGGGCTTCTGCTTTATATATTTTATTTCCTTCTGGGAAGAACAGTGCACAATGCACATTTAAAAACTTTTCATCCTAGAATATCACAATTATTCCTACATCAGAAAAAAAAACAATATAGACTAATGTTATTGAAATCATACTGAAGTAGGAGAGAAAATGGGGAAAACTTAATTCCACTGCTGCCCTTGGATAACTACATCACGTTTAAGAAATCCACAGAATAATGTGTGTAATATTGAACATCTTGAGAGCAAGTAAAAAGGACATGGACCAAACAAATTACCCTATTTCCCGGCAATGAAGACGTACCTGCATCGAAGACGCACCCCCAATTTGAGTTGCTAAATTTTGAAAAAAGGATGGCGGGACGTAGAATTTCTCATGCTCAAAAATAAATAAATAAATAAGGGGGTGCCAATTCAAATTGCCCAAGGCTTCCAGATCTCTTCCATTCTAAGTGACTGAATGGGTGGGGGGTGACGGCAGGTGGAGAGATGGTGGGGAAAACGGAAGCACACCGGAACAAGTCTAATAAGTTGTGATCTTATTGAATGGCAATACTAGTTCAAGGGACCAATTGAGGTTACTCGCGCTGACACAGGAGTAAGCTCTACCGCCCGCTGTCCTGTTATCCATCGCCTGCTGACCCGCTCCGCTCTATGATCTTGAAAGACACGGACCGGGCAGTGAATGCCATGCAGTGTCACCCAGCGCAGCAAATGAGGCCATGTCCTGCTCCCGGCGACAGTCGTAATATAAGGATGGCGGGAAGCAGCTGACATAAGCGAGTCCGGCGAGCGGCAGGAGAGAGGTGTTCAGACGGAGAGCACTGCCATAGGTGAGCAGGCCGGCAGAAGGCACTGAGGTGGTGGCCGGTTTCACTGTCGCGTTCCGGTGGCCGCTCGCAGCCACCCGAGCTACTTCCCACCCTGGCAACAATGTAAATAGATGTCAATATGATCTATAGTGGCAAAGTTCCATTTATATTAATTTGCTTTATTTTGCATATGGTAATATAAAGATTGATGCAAAAATATGTAGTAAATAAGCTCCAATATTACCAAGTTGTACATTTGCTATCATAACATCTTGACAGAGCTTTTGGTTTGTGATTCCTGTCTCTGGTTACCAGGTTTTAGTTTCCTTTTGGGTAAATTGGGGGAAATGATGGTGGAGCTAATAAACTTAAAATTAGCATGAGGTTAGCATACCTGGGTATCATTCAGAATGCATCCAGTAAAATTTCCACATTTGCTGATGTCGATATGGACTTAGACATTTGACAAGGTTCCACACTGTGTACTGGTCAAAAAGTTAAAGCATGTGGGATAAAAGGCAATCTGGCTACTTGGATCCAAAATTGGGTTGCTAATTAGAGGCAGAGGGTGGTGACAGAAAGATGCTTTTGTGATTGGCAGTCTGCGACTAGTAGTGCATCACCAAAATCAGCGCTGGGACCCTTGCGTTTGCGATTCAGGCTACTAACTTGGACATGAATGTATGAGGTATGATTATTGACATTAGTTTATTATCGTAACATTTACCAAGATCACATGAAAAACTACGTTCATAAGGCATGCAAGCAGAATTAGGCCATTCCGAGTCTGCCCCGCAATTTGATCATGTCGATCTACTTTTCCCTCAACCCATTCTCCTGCCTTCTCTTCATAACCTTTGACACTCTAACCAAGCAGGAACTTATCTCTACTTTAAAAATATCCAATGACTTGGACTGCTGTCTGTGGCAATGAATTCCACAGATTCACCACCCTCTGGCTGTAGAAATTCCTCATCTTCATTAATTTGCACACTATCATGTCAAATAATAATATGCACATGTACAATCAAGCTACACACAAATAGAACAGGTAGCACAAAGTGAAAAGTACCAGCGTGCAGAATAGTTCTACAGCATTATAGCATTACAGCTTGAGAAAGTGCAGATTATCTAAATGCGCAAAAGCCACAACGTGCTCGGTTGGATTATCAGGATTACATCCAGGTTTAAAAGACCGTTCAGTCGTCTGATAACAGTAAGGAAGCAGCTGTTCCCAAATCTGGTGGAATGGGCATTTTCTGCCCGATCAGAGAAGGCAGACGAGAGAATGGAGGAGTGTAAAATGGTCCTTCACTGTGTTGTTATAATGTCGCAATTGTTGGTGGCATTGTGGAAAGTTGTCTATGGCTACAGCAGATAAAGTAGAAAGTTGGGAGTAACGTTTGCAGATGATATATTTTGATAAGTTAAACAGAAATAGGACATGTACAGTAAATAGGGTGTAAGAAATATTGATGAACAGGGGAATCTTGGGGTTCTGCTCCACAGTTACCTAAAATTGACAGCTCTGGTAGACAAGGGCAGCATACAGCATGCTTAGCTTCACAGAGCAGGGCACAGAATATAAAAGTTGGGCCATTATGTTACAATCTTACTTAACACTGGTTGGACCATATTAGGAATAGTGCATGCAGTTCTGGTCTTTACAGTACAACAAGAAAGAGAATGCAGTAGACAAGAACAAAGCATGGCAGGTAAATTGGATGCTGTGCCACAGTTGTATACAATGTGGGTCAAGACACCCTTGGAAGTATTGTGTTTAGCTTTGATCACTGCTGTAGGAAAGATGCCACTAGATGAAGGAGTGCAGAAAAGATTTACAACAATGTTCCCAGGACTCAAGGGACTGAGTTATAGGGAGAAGTCGAGTAGGCTAGGTCTCTATACCTAGATACGCAAGACGTTGAGGGTTGATCTTATGGAGGTGTATAAAATTATGAGGGTAGAGATAGGGTGAATACACAATCTAGAGGAATCAAGAACTAGAGTTCATAGGTTTAAGGTGAGCGGGGAACGGTCAGGGAGCGAGGCTGTCTTACTCGCTCTGAGTTACTCTAGCACTTTGTCTTTTCCTTGTTTCTAAGTGCCAGGGGGACAACCTTTTCCACACAGAGGGTGGTACATGTATGGAATGTGCTGGCAGAGCAAGTGGTTCAAGCAGATGCAATCACATTTGGACAGGTACATGGGTTGGAAAGGTTTAGATGGTAATGGGCCGAACACAGGCAAACAAGACTAGTTTGGATGGGTATGGATCAGTTGGGCCGCAGAGCTTGTTTCTGTGCTGTATAGCTCTACAACTCTTTAATAAGCCTTTCTTAAGAGAAAGCAGTTATAACAACTGCCAGGTGATTCAAACCGGTGAGTCACAAGCGGGACAGCTACTTTTTCACTTTGCCTACAGCAATGTACACCGTTTGTAGCTACAATGCAAACATCCTTCCATAAGAATCATGATACTATTATCTGCAACAATCCTACGGACCTAAAAACCAAGTAACCTTTAAATACAATACCAACAAAAGGATACAGGGTGGGTGCCCGGTGGTGAATGACTCACCATCTGACTCTCTAAAGAAGCAAGTCATGAAGTAAGTCATGTCGACAAACTATTTGCTTGGTTGTGCACTCAAGCACCTTAGCCCAGTGCAGGCATACATTGGGGGTATTCCAGGAAAGTGGTAATTTCAAATTAATAGATTTAAAAAAAAATACTAATCGCTAAAATATTGATTTGAATGACCAAATCACAGAACATTTGATAGCTCCAACAGAGACAGAAAGTCGAGAAATTTGAGAAACCAAACATTTCAAGAATAGGTTAAAAGAAATAGAGCAAGATGGGCATACTGCAGAAACTAGCTTGAAAATAAAACAGCAAGTACTGGCAATTGTTATCAATCATGCTTAAAAATATCAAATTACAACTATAACAATTTAAACTAAGGGTTCAATAGCATGCAATATTGGACATCAACTTCATAGTTAATTTAGATTTTGAATCGCATGATTATGAAAAGGATTCAGCATCACCAATTTTCAACCAATTCTAAATATTTAAAGAACAGTTATCAAATCCAGTGCGTGGGAAAGAACTGCAGATACTGGTTTAAATCGAAAGTGGACACAAAATGCTGGAGTAACTCAGCGGGTCAGGCAGTATCTCTGGAGAGAAGAAATGGGTGACGTTTCGGGTGGAGACCCTTCTTCAGGCAGTTATCAAATCCACTCCAGCTTTGATCAAAAAAAAAAATATTGTTTCAATCTCTGTTTATCAAGGATTCAGCAGCATACCATGTAGCAGATAACCAACTTTACTTTTACTAATCACAATTAAATAGGAAATCTGATACGTCCCATACAGCTAACTGCATTTAGAAAGCAAAATGGAAAGGAGGGATCAAAAAAGTAAATTTCCCTACTGGAAGAATGGATATAAAAACAAATCAAATCATACTCAGGCATCCAAAAACGAAGTGAACCATCAATGACATATCTGCAAGACAGATCTTAACAGGAGTGAACTGATACAGACAATTTAACAAAGGTCACATGGAATCATGCAAAAGATTTGGTTCAATCTTTCAATTTGATTAATGATCTGGTATTTTTCTAGGGATATTACATATCACTCAGAGCATGCTACCCACTAGCTCCATAACACAAGGTGCCTTAAAATACATGTGTTTGCAGTGAGAAAAGGGCAAGGGGAGGGGAAATAAAGAACACACAGCAAAACATTTTGCTTAATGCAGCCCCAACATGGTTTGGCACAGAACTCATTGGCAGCAAATTCAAAACATCAAATATAAGAGGAACCCAAACTAGAATCAAGCAATTTATACAAAAGAACATAGGTGGCAAATAAACAATTTGTAAAATAATCGTTCATAATAGTTCAAGCAAGCACCACTGAACCGTATTATAGAATAATTACATTTTATCTTGATTCTTAGCTATCCAAATGCATAGGAATAAGGAGAAAAAAAACAGACCCCTCCACGTTGCCCATCCACATGAATTGAACGGATGTGATCTGCCAAATCTGGACTGGAGCAGAAACTGTTCTGGCATTGGTCCCAACAGCAGTTGTAAGTGATATTCTTTCCTGAAGTAGTGCTTCCATGCCCATTTATCAGCGCTGGAGTAGAGCGTCCGCTGGAGATAGTACTGTCCATATCCATTAAGGTGCTGCTGATACTTTGAAGAGAAAGCAGTATTTTTAATAGACTGCAAGGTAATCACATCTACAATCCAAATACTGTATTTATTTCCCATTCTTGATATGACTGCACCGAGCAAACTGAACAGCCAAAGCTAGCTTCTGGATATCATGCCCCAATGCCTGGGACAGCAAACTTCGCGGAGTAACCATAAGAGGGATTGAATCACTCAAAATCCTGGGAACAAATAGGTTCCATTCCACGACGCCTAGACTGTAAAAATCAAACTTGTGAATCGATACAAAGTGGCACTGAAACTTGTGCAATTGAAATATTCCCCCCCAAAAATTGAAGGAACTTAAATGCTGTTAAGTAGAATAAAAAATTAAGGCAAACTTAAAATTGTGACTGTCTAATTGAAGACTATTTTGGCAGATCCTTAAAATTACAAACAAGGAGAGAGTCAATAGTCAAATGATTCAGGTATTGGTTTACCCTTGCCATGTGCACCGAGCGACAGCGAAGGTGTCCAGGACAAAATGATAATTAATTTGTCAAGAAATATCTATTTTCCCCTCAAATGGATCCATTGCAGGCTTAAAATTTCCAGCAAACTACTATCTCTTTAGAATATCTACGAATGACCAGACCAAGTGCGGACCCGTTGGGCCCGGTCCCCCAAGGCAATATTACACTACTGACCCATAGCCCCCAGCTGCGCAGGCGCGGCTGACGGGTTCCCGTTGTGACACAAGTCACGGCACACCTCCCCCAACTGCGCAGGCACGGCCAGCAAGTGGGAGCGCGACTGCAACATTTTTAAAGTTCAAAATGGCAATAACCTGTAAAATATAAGATCAATGTGAACGCATCTCACTCTCCCTCTTCAGTCCCCTATTCCCCTCCTCCATTATCCTCCCTCCACCAACCCTCCTCTGCTTGCTCCCCTCACCCCCTCCTCCCTCTTCTTCCCAGGATTACCTAGCCATCCCTCGTCCTACCCTTATCCTTCTCATCCCCCAGCACTCCCTCCCCCTCCTCCTCTTCACCCTCTCCTCCTCCCCTCCGTCACTCCCTCCCTACCCCCTCCTCTCTATCTCCCTGCTCCCCCACTCCACACCTCCCCATCCCATCCCACTCCCCCTCCTCACCTACCTCCTCACCCCCCCCCCCACCTCTCCCTCCTCCCTCTCCTTCCCTCACCCCCCTCCTCCCCCTTAATACCCCCTTCTCCCCAGTGTATGTGTGTGCGTGTGTGTGTGTGTGTGTGTGTGCGTGTGCGTGCGTGTGTGTGTATAACTGTTGCTGAAAAAAGGAAACTTAGACTTAGGAACATGTCAATGCAAAAAAAAATTCTGCAATACAAAACAGTTAATATGAACAGCATGTTATAATCTAGCAATTTCTTTGGTTAATCTCCAGGAATCAATGCTGCATAGAGTACATTTAATCTCTGGAAGGTTAACTTTGACTACTTTTGATGGATTCATTGTTTCTTTCTCAATAGATACGGCCTCCATCCATTGGGGGGGGGGGGGGGGGGGGGGCTGCGACGTCACAAACACACATACTAACCCCTCCCCCCCCCCTTGATATTATATGAATATTATTTATTTGCTCCTTTTCACCCATCCCGCCCTATCCACTCACGCATAGCTCCCAACTGCACAGGCGTGGTTAGAGAGGGAGAGGGGTAGAGAGGGCAAAGAGCGAGGGGTAGAGGGGGTAGAGAGTGAGGAGTAGAGAGTGAGGGGTAGAGAGTGAGGGGTAGAGGGGGGCACAGAGGGAGGGGGGGCAGAGAGGGAGTGGGGCAGAGAGGGAGGGGGCAGAGAGGGAGGGGGCAGAGAGGGAGGGCGACTTGTTCTATTTGATCTTATTTGATTGTGCACGCCGTTGATTATATCCGTGGAAACACGTGAAGCTGCAAACTCCCACCGTCCCATTGTGATGTCATATGTAAATGAGATCCATTGTGATTGGACGTCTGTGAGATGGCACTGTGACATCATCAATGGAAAGTGCTGCAAGAGTCTCCCACTGAAAAGCAGTTAATTTTTTGAAATAAACGATTAAAACTTTTAAAAAACTTCGGAAATATAGGGTGGAAATGCGACGGGGAGATGTTTATCCCATTGAGGGAAAAATGTGAGTAGCGTGTGTGAAAATGGGAAGGCTGTGGCCAAGCGTTTTGGAAGAAGATACAAATTAAGGAGATTAAAAGAAACCAACATAACACTGCATACACACAGAAATTTAGAATGTTGAGAACAAAGGAAAGAGTTTTAGTATAAAATTAAACCAAGGGGGACCCGTTGGGTCCCGTCCCCTCAAAGCACGGTTGGGAGGGGGGGGGGGGGGGGGGTGCTGCGGCATGGCCACACATGAAAAATAGAAAACTACAGGCCAGACAGCATGTTTGGATAACATGGATAGGTCAAGATCCTTCTTCAGACTGTTTGTAGGGAGAAGAAAGCTGGAAAATGGGAGAGGCAAGCAAACTAAGGGAATGGGAGTGCCATTCCCATTCCCTTAATTTTGTTTTAGCAGAATCTGAAACACTGATCTTTCAAGCCCAGATCGTTCCCACGCTGCTCAACAATGCCTTGGGTAGCAGCGTCTCAAAAGTGAAAAATGCTCCTGGCAAAAAGGTTGGGAATATCTTGCCACATAATCTGATAGCTCTGTAATGAAAAGGAGCACAAACTGCTGATTTTAAACTTGCATCAATATTCACTTGAACATTGATTGCAACTTTATATCCGTTCTGAACTTCACATTGACTCCGTAAGTGCATTTTATTTTTCAAACTTACGCCTGATTTAATCGTACTATCACGCAATTCGTCGCTGTTGCTTTTTCCTCCTCATCTTACAAACAGAACAAATTACACTTATTCAAACAAAAATCAATTCAGGAAGGCGTTTTGTGCAATGGTGTTGTTACCAATAACGAAACTATTGTGGTTTCAAATGCACCTTCAAATGCACCCGATTTTGTTCCTTCCATTTAAAAAAAAATGGAGCCATACAAAAACTGAGCTTAAAAAACTGAGATGATAGCACAAAAATTGATTCAATACCTCAATTCACTTTTAGTTTCGTAGTAGCTCTTTGGCATTTAAAATCCACTCTAAGTGAGCTCCAGTTTCTACATTCCCATCAGAAAGATACACAGATGGAAAGTTTGTCTCCAAGAAAGCACAATCTTTCTTGTAACAAATATCGGGTTCCTATAATTTTAATTCAAACTTAATTAAAACCCAAGTGGGAGTAATAAATACTATGAGTAATACACATACTGATTAGAATCTTGAACATGAATTGGAGATCTCCACCAGGTGCCAGCTAATGCGCATGCTCTATGGAAATTACATTTCTTCATGCTTCCTTTCAGCAGATTACTGCTCTTGCAAACCAACTGACTGTTTAAAAAGCCACTAAGTAAAATGTGTGTAATTGAGAGTGCCAAGTACACTTAAAAATTCCAATAATGGGAAATGCTGCCAATCAAGCGAGCACAGAAGATGAATAAATGCGAACCCACATTCCTTTGAGAATTGCAGAATTCACATCAAATTAAAAAATGCAATCTCCTCAATATCCATTTTTGTGGAGTTCTAATAGGTTAAAGAGAAGTAGAACAAAGGAAAATGCAGTCCAGTCAAATAGTAATCTGGATGCAAACAAGGCGAAGTCTAACCAAGTTGTAATTTGTTGCAGCGCACAATAAGATGCAGGAACATTGCGAGTTCACCTGCATCTCTGGGGTGAAAAGAATCGGCAATGTTTTGAGTTGAAACTTTCCAACAGGACTCAGAGGAGAGGGAAGATGGCCAGTATAAACATAGCCAGACCCGCCAAGTACCTCCAGCAGATTGTCTGTGACCCGATTCTAGAATTTGCAGTCTCTTGCATCTCCAATTTACTTTTTACGTACTGCAAAATCAAATAGGCAGATACGGCACAAAGAAAAATAAGGAAATCTAATATAATTAAGGACAGTCGAGTTACAATGAGGTATGGGATGATGAAAAAATGATTTGCTTCATCATTAAGGTAAATGAAACGGCAATTATGCCAACATGCTTATTATTATTATTATTATTATTATTAGATGTTATATGCAAAATTCAGCATGCATTTACATTTTTAAAAGCAAAGCAGTGGAGAATATGAACACAAGGATCAGCAAGAATGTTACAAGAAATGAGAAGATATGTGAGAGGACACTGAACATTTGGGCCTCTTACCTCCAGTAAAAAGGGTCATCTGATTACACACATTCATAATTTTAAAAAGGTTAAAGTGGACAGAAAGAAATTTGTGGTTTTGAAAGTGCAGCCAAGAGCTGTAGTCGAGTGACAAAACAATTCCAAATATTGAAGATGGTGGGATTATTTTATTTCTGTAAACGTATATACTTGTCAAGCTGATATTCTAAACTATTCCCAAAATGAATGTTCATTTCAGAGGTCAGCTAGATTTTAAAAATTCTGTGGACAAAGTACACGTATGTGCTATTGGCCAAACAAGGAAGATTGGCAGATTGACAGACACTAAATGCTGGAGTAAGTTAGCAGGTCAGGCAGTATCTTCCATCACCTGCAACGGCATTAGTCACATCTTCCCATCTCCATCCCTCTTCATCATCTGTAGAGACTACTCCCTTCGCAACTCCATGATTCACCATTCCTTCTAAACCGCCCTGTCTCCAGGTACTTTCCCCTACAACCACAGGTGATGTAACACCTGTCCATATAGCACCTCACTGCTATGGTCCCACAATAGTCATTGAACATTCACCTCCACGAACCCTCACCTACTGCACAAAGTGATCCCAACGTGGCCTCCTATACATTGGCGAGACCAAGGATAGACTCGGTAACCATTTTGCTAAACTATGGCATTCAGTCCAAGACGAACAAGACCTCACAGTAGCTTAAGGGGCTGTCCCACTGTACGAGATAATTCAAGAGTTCCCCCGAGTTCCCCCTGATTTGAACTCGGATAATTATGGTAATAGCCGCTCGTAGGTACTCGGGACTCTCGTGGACATCATGTTGAAAAATCTTCACGAGTCTTTCCCCGAGTACCTGCTGTTAGCGTTACGAACCGTTAAGAGACGTCCCTAGCTCCTACGTACCCGCTACGTACATTCTACGTGCTTACCACGAGTCTGATTTTTTTTTTAAACTCGGGAGAGCTCTTGAATTAGCTCTTACAGTGGGACCGCCCCTTACCATTTTAACTCCCCTTCCCATTCCATCGATGACCGTTCGGTCCTGGGCCTCCTCCATTGCCAGAGCAAAGCCACATGCAAACCGGATGAACAGCACCTCATAAGCGAGTTCGGTATTCCGACTGCGCATGCCCAGGTCATAGGTCACTAGCTATAAAACAGTCTTGGCAACGATGGTGCTGCATTGTGTGCAGGCTTGTGTTTCGGCTGTAGTCGGGGTTGGCTCTCCGTCGCAGTGTATGCTGTTGAGCTGTCCCCATCCCCCTCCCCGGTGTCCCGTCCCTGTCCGGGGCGGCCCTGGACTTGCAGCTGCTGGCTCCAGCTCAGCTCTGCCTATCCCGCCGGGTTGGCCGGCAGCCCTCCACCTCCACCCCCCTCATACACAGAGATCCTGCTGAAGATGGGCAGCCGCCGGCCCTGCTCGAAGACGGGCAACTCGGAGCCGCTGCTGCTGGAGTCGTCCTGGTTGGAGAGAGAGAGTCTGCAGACGGGCTCCTGCTGGCCAGGGCAGGCCGGGCGCCCGCTGGAGCTGCTGGCGGTGATAGTGGTGCTGGCGGCAGCAGCAACCTTCTCCCCCTTCCTTGCCCAGGGTCTGGGCCAGCTCTAACTCCAGGTCGGGGCTGAAGGTTGCCCGCAGCGCAGCAGTCGAGCGCCGGAGGAGGCCGAGCCCAGGCTGGTGCTGTGGCACAGGTGAGGCCGGGGCCCTCGCTCCTCCTCGGGGTTGTGGACGGAGTGGCAGCGGGTACCGTAGGGGCGGCCTGAGGCCATGGGCTAACTGGCACTTGCCGCTTCCGTGCATTTTTGACAAATCCCATGATTCCTTGCATTTTTTCGGAATACCGAACTTGCTTATTCTGCTTGGGTATCTTTTAACCCAGTGGTATGAACATTGAATTCTCCAATTTTAGGTAACCTCTGACTACCTGAACTCACACCCATCTCTCCCCTCCAGATTGGCCCCCTGGCCCACACCGTATACTTCACTATCCACAACTCTTCAAAACCCGTATCACACCCATTTTTCTTATAACTGACTTTTGTTCTAACCATCCAACTGTGTCAACCTATTACCAGCCACACTTTGTCCTGCCTTTTCCAAACACCCCCCACACCCACCCAGTGAAGAAGGGTCTCAACCCAAAACATCACCTATCCATGTTCTCCAGAGATGCTGCTTGACCCCCTGAGTTACTCCAGCACTTTGCATCTTTTTTATTTGTTAACTAGCATCTGCATTTACTTGTTCCAACAAAATTGGCAGATTTCCTTTATTGAAGGCTTATGACAACACAGCAGATTCATTCATTTTATAAATCATTTTTAATATTAACTTTCCATTCCAGTTTTGTACTTATCCTGGTACTTTGCCTAAGATTTTCCTAATGATCACAAAAAGAGTCAAACATTATCTCTGGATACCTGTCAAGTAGCTTAACCAGTGCTTGTTTTGCACACCAACATATTCCTTTGTGTACAGGTCAATTAAAAATCAAGCGACATCAACTATTTTTCCCATCAATATTCCCAACATTGAGGTAACTTACACCATGCGTTTAGACATGGAGTTAAGTTATTAGAAGTCAGTAGAAAGGCCCCCGATCCAAACGTCACCTGTCCTCCTTCTCCATAAATACTGCCTGACTCACCAAGTTACTCCAGTATTTTGTATCTTTTTTTGTAAACCAACGTTTTCACAATTCCTTTTCTCATTGTTATAATTAATTCACACACTATCCATTAACTAATCATGATTAACAAACATACATGTCACATTGTTGGGAAACAAAATGTTTAACATTCAGAAAAGCATTAAGCTTAACCATTATGCTACCATTCCTCAAATGAAGTAGGATATTCCTCATGTAGTATAAAGTGGTAATTTACAATAGTTATCCTATTGGTATGTTTTTGGGCATGGAAATAAACCAAAGCACCTGGAAGGAGCCCAACAGGTACAGATACAACATGCAAAATCCCCCCAGACAAGTATCCTGGCAGCATCAAAAACTATGTCTACATTGTATCTTTATCCAAGCCATTAAGTTAGACTGAAAATAGTTGAGGATCCATCACAGATCGTGGTGGTCCTAATCATAGCTCGCTATGTTTTTCAACATTTTTTCCCTTTGTTCACCAATCCTCGATACATGCCAAGATATTACTCCAAATATCATGAGCTACTTTGTGCCATGACCCTCAATATGGCACCTTATTGATTGGCTTTTGGAAATCTGATTACGCTACATCTACCGTTTTCCCCTTTATCTATTGTACTCACTACATTAATGAAAACACAAATGCCACGATTTCCCCATTAGGTAACCATGGTGAATTTCCTAATGATACGCTGATAATGGATTCCAACATCTGCCCAACGATAAATGTTGAGATAACCAACCCTCATTTCTCGAATTGGAGACTTGCATATGTAATTTTCTAGTCAACCAAGTTTTTTCCAGAACTCAAGCTAACAATCAACCTGTTTAAGAAGGAACTGCAGATGCTGGAAAATCGAAGTTAGACAAAAATGCTGGAGAAACTCAGCGGGTGAGGCAGCATCTATGGAGCGAAGGAAATAAGCAACGTTTCGGGGTCGAACCCCTTCTTCCGATGTGAGGGGGGGGGGGGGGGGGGGGGATAAGAAGAAAGGAATAGGTGCAGCCAGTGGGGAGGAGATGGGAAGATAAGGCAAGTGGTGGGTGGGGTCACGTTGGAGGTGGCAAAAATGCCGGAGGATTATTTGTTGTTATCCTCTGTCATTTTCGCCACCTCCAACGTGACTCCACCACTTGCCACATCTTCCCATCTCCCGTCTGCTTTCCGCAGAGACCGCTCCCTCCGTAACTCCCCGGTCAATTTGTCCCTTCCAACCCATACCACCCCCTCTCCTGGCACTTTCCCTTGCAACCGCAGGAAATGCTACACCTGTCGCTTTACCTCCCCCCCCTTGACTCCATTCAAGGACCCAAGCAGTATTTCCAGGTGCGGCAGAGGTTCACCTGCACCTCCTCCAACCTCATCTATTGCAGCCGCTGCTTTAGATGTCAGCTGCTCTACATCAGTGAGACCAAGCGTATGCTTGGCAATCGCTTTGCCAAACACCTCCACTCGGTTCACAATAACCAACCTGATCTCCCAGAGGCTCTGCACTTCAACTAGCCCCTCCCATTCCGAATCCGACCTTTCTGTCCTGGGCTTCCTCCATGGCAAGAGGACCACCGTAAATTGGAGGAGCAGCACCTCATATTTCGCTTGGGCAGTTTGCACCCCAGCGGTATGAACATTGACTTCCCTAAATTTAGGTGGTTATTACTTTCCCCTCCCCTTCTCAACTCTCCATCAGCCCACTGGCTCCACCTCTTCCTTTCTTCCTTTATCCTGTTTGCTTGATGATGGTTTGAGATTACTTCAACCCACCCCGCCTCTTCCGGCTGAAAAATTATTTATTAGTACTAGGTTTTAAAAATATCTTCAAACCTGAAGATTAATAGAAAACCTTTTCCAAGTTTCACCCATTTTGTATTTAATCATTTTTCCCAGTCTCATTCTCTAAGGAATCCACATACGTTTTAGCTTTTCCTTTGTATGCCCAAACTCCTCTTTTTATTTCATGCAGATCTATCCACATTTACCATCAAATCTTTATCCCCATCTGCTGGTTTACACCAAGCTTGACAATGAGTTTTCTTTCAACTTGAAGATAGCCTTGACTTAGTCAGCTAGAGGCAGATCACCACATTAATAGAGTGGTCCATTTCACAATTGGGAAGTCTCAAGTATCTGTTTTCTCACATGTTAGTTTTTAAATCTAATTTCCACTACTGCCTGCCTACCTTTACAGCAATAAAGACATTTGCTGTTTATCTAATGCATTTCCATTTAAATCAAATATGAAACTTGATGCAATGATTTTGCTTTGGGGAACTGTTACTATAAAATCATTAATTAATCTAATCTTATGGTTGACGACATGTAAATAACTGGATGAGGTTAATTCTATAACATTGTACCAAAAATAAATTGATTCAACTCGCCCTCAAGAGTAATTTTGCCACTTTGATTTGTTTAATATTAAACAATAAAATTGACCACTATTATTTAATACATTTCTTACATGTACAGGTGCACAACCTTTTATCCGAAAGCCTTGGGACCAGACACTTTTCGTAATTCAGAATTTTTCGGTTTCGGAATGGAAGATTTTTAGCGTAGATTTTAACGGCTGGCTCAGTGGTAGAGTGCTCGGCTCGTATCCGTAAGGTCGCGAGTTTGCGCCTCGATCCCGGCAGTTACTCGATCGCGAGTTTGAGTCTTCAATGTAGGTTTTTCTTGCAGAATAGGAGAGAATAGGGAGGGTTAGGCTGGGATCCTTCTCTGCGAGATGATCTTAGTGCGGGAGACAAGTGTAGGAGAGGTGTACTGAGTGTGTGGGCAGAACTTTGGAAGTGATTGCCCACCATTCTCA
This sequence comes from Leucoraja erinaceus, assembly GCF_028641065.1. NCBI lineage: Eukaryota > Metazoa > Chordata > Chondrichthyes > Rajiformes > Rajidae > Leucoraja > Leucoraja erinaceus. The sequence continues at coordinate 8,055,569 of NC_073398.1, forward strand.
AAAGCCGCTGTGTCTCCCTGTCCCTCCAACTCCAGAGGAATCCGCTCCCCGATGGGCCGCTACGGCGATAAGTGGCAGTTCGCCCACAGCCCGAGCTGCGCCCCCTCATCCGCAACCCGGGTTCCTCTGGAGTTGGAGCGGGGCTGGGCTAGAGTTGTTGCTGGCTGTGAGTCTCTGGGATCTCCGTGCTTGCAGTGGGCCTGGGGGTCGGTGTCCCGATGAGGGGGCGCAGCTCGGGCTGTGGGCGAACTGCCACTTGTCGCTGTAGCGGCGCATCGGGGAGCGGCTTCTGGTGGTCCTGACGTCTCTCAGCTCCTGTCCAGGGGGACGGCTGGAGACGTCAGGACCAACAGGAACCCGCTCCCCGATGCGCCGCTACGGCGCCAAGTAGCAGTTCCCCCCACAGCCCGAGCTGCGCCCCCTCATCCGCAACCTGGGTTCCTCTGGAGTTGGAGCGGGGCACTTCGAGAGTTGTTGCTGGCTGTGAGTCTCTGGGATCTCCGTGCTTGCAGTGGGCCTGGGGGTCGGTGTCCCGATGAGGGGGCGCAGCTCGGGCTGTGGGCGAACTGCCACTTGTCGCTGTAGCGGCCCGTCGGGGAGCGGCTTCTGGTGGTCCTGATGTCTCTCAGCTCCTGTCCAGGGGGACGGCCGGAGACGTCAGGACCAACAGGAACCCGCTCCCCGATGCGCCGCTACAGCGACAAGTGGCAGTTCGCCCACACCCCGAGCTGCGCCCCCTCATCCGCAACCCGGGTTCCTCTGGAGTTGGAGCGGGGCTGGGCTAGAGTTGCTGCTGGCTGTGAGTCTATGGGATCTCCGTGCTTGCAGTCGGTGTCCCGTTGGTCCTGACGTCTCCGGTCACCCCCTAGAATGGAGCTGAGACTGGGAACTGCACCGCCCTTACCCCCTCCCTCTGCAACTGCAAACAACCCCACAGTTCCCAGTCTCATTCTGTACAGGGGGGTTGCCACACGTACAGCCCGAGCCATCAGCTTTTCCCTACGGGGCCAGCGGAGAGCGTCTTTTCTGGAATTGGAACGGGGCTGGGCTCTGCTGGCTGTGGGTCTCTGGAATCTCCGTGCTTGCATCCCCCTGGGGGTCGGTTTACACCAAGCTTGACCGGTGACTGGCACTTTCAACGTGAAGATAGCCTTGACAAAGCCAGCTAGAGCCGGATGCAATGCGCGGGGAGCTGGAGAGGGGAGGGAAGAGGTCACACACATGGCCGGGAAGCAGAGGGGTGTAGGTGGGGTGAAACTGAAGGGAGCGACAATCTACTGCTGCCTGCACTCTGAGTTAAAAAGTTCCTACGCAAGACTCACGATACACTGATTTGAGTTACCGTGGGAACTTTTTAAGCTACGGGCAAAGCAGATTGTCAATTATTAACCCTATGGTTATACCCTCACCTTCTAAATTATGAATGGGGGTTTAGTTATAACATTGTACCAAAACCGACCGGATTCCGCTGTCAACTCGCGGGCCGCAAGAGTGAATTTTTTCAATTTGATCAAGGACTGAAAAAATTAGACATTCGGATTGGACCGTTATTATTTAATACATTTCTTACATGTACCTACTTCTGCTCTCTAGTTCAGCTAGTTAAGTGGAGTCAGTCCTTGTGATTTAACCTTCCAGACTAACCCATCATACAAAAGTTCTTGCTAAGTCCAAAGAGATAATGTATGAATATGACTAGCTATTCTGTCCAGTCATTTATTTATTCACTCACTCAATTGATTCTACATCCTCATCCATTCGCCAAATTCCTCTCAAACATTTTGTTGCGTGCCGACCAGTCAGCGGAAAAACAATGCATGATTACAATCGCTCCATTTACGGTGTATAGATATATGATAAGGGAGTAACGTTTAGTGCAAGGTAAAGCCAGCAAGTCTGATCAAGGATAGTCCGAGGGTCATCAAAGTGGTAGATGGTACTTCAGCACTGCTCTCTGGTTATGGTAGGATGATTCAGTTGCCTGAAGAGCCAGACAGCAGATCAAGTTGTGTGCGGCAAACTAACTGTACTGCTGACAATACAACACTCAATATCTCAAGAGCTCCAATTTTCTACTGCACAGCTTACTTTCAGGTGTATATCATTTGATACTTCAAACATTTGGTTTGAATAATTGGAACAGAGAGCTCGGAGATGAGAATGGACTAATTATAGAGGTTTTCCCGAAATGCTAACCATCAATCAGCTTTAATTACCCTTCCTAAAAGTATGTTTTGCAGACTTCAGGTCTATTCTGTCAATGTTTTAATCACAAAATTACAGTAAACAATCTCTGCCTGCATATTGATATTTTACAATAGTTTGCTGCAGCTACAAGGTGTAATAAATGCAAATATTTGAAAGGTTCTATGAAATGAATCAATTTTCAACGGTAATGCATTGCGTTGATGTTTAAGAAATTTCAGATTTGGTATTTATAGTCTTAATTTTAAGTATGGTGCTGCCCCCTGAAAGATGGATTATCCTCTGAACAAAAAATATTTCTCAAATATTTTGCTATGGGCACTGGTACGGCCAGTTACTCGTTGATCCAGATATGATTATATTCCATATTCAAAGGCTCTCGAATATTTCAAATGAATGTGCAAGGCCCTAACGTTATTATCTCCCATATACAGCATGTGGTTTTTCTTCATTTATTCCGAGGTTTTAATTTGTTGGTTGTGAAGGTTTAATATTCACTAGTTATTGAGGAACAGTTCCCAACTAAAACACACAATAGACAAACCAGGGATAAACAAAAATGGCACAGCTTATGAACCTAATAAAATTGAAGCAAAAGTAATCTTTACAATTTAAAAATGTACGGTTATCACCCTTTTTACATCAAACTTCCCTTCATCTTGCAAACTGGTTCAGAAGCATTTGCCAAAGATATCAACATAATATTTTGTTTAAAAAAAAACTGTATTAAGTATACCAGGAGGCTAAACCTTGCCCTCATTGGTCTGGCACCTCCTTTAATCCAGACTAAATTACTAGAGTGCACTCGAAATCTCTCCCCAGGTGTGTGTCCCCCCCAAATTGTGGTGCCTAGGCCAGGTGAGGCAGTCTCATCTGGACTTCCATGGCCGAACTTCTAATCAGTGGATCGAATTTGCCCCCCCTGCGACTGGGGCTCTGGAACGCCAACCCAGTCGGAACTGGCAGATCCGCTCCTTTTGTCCACTTCCTAGACTATCTTTGTGGGCCAGTATCTCAGCCTCCCGGCAGCAAGGATGGACTGTACTATTCGACTCCTCCCTGAGACAGTGACCTCTGCTGGTCCAATAAAGCAGATAGTCCATCAAGACTCTTGAATCAAAGGTGCCGAAAATTGGTCGGTATTATGTAATCTTGCAGACACATGAACTAAACAAACAAATTTCCACATTTGCTGTACTGTTATTTTTCTGGTGACAGTACAAGTGGATCACAATTGTGTATTACCCTAGTAGACAAAAAACCAAAAGTGAAAATGCTCCAGCATACTGGAACTCCAGCGCTGACATTCCTACTTCTACCCATTCCCGTCGGTAGATGATACAGAAGCATGAAAGCACCACCACTGCTTCTTTTCCTGATATCAGGCTTCTGAACGGTCCTTTCACGAGCAAGGAAGACCTACTACATTGCAGATATTGGACTTTTTCCTCTGAAACTGTTACACTACAATTATGAGAACTATATACGGCATCAAAAAAACTCAGTTATTCAAACTTTCAGTACCTCTCATGTTTTTCCATTATATATAGTCACTAATAAAAGCATCGAGGCAGAACATTTGATTTGATTCTAAAAAAAAAAAATCAAATTTGATCACGGAATTAAAATTAAATTGAACTACTGGAACCTAGTAATATAAAATAATCTTCAATAAAGCTTGTAGATTTAGACCGCAACATAAAGATAGTGACTCTTCGAGTGACATTAATATTTTTTTCAATATTTGCATTTAAAAAGTTGTGAGAATCTTGTTTTAATCAAACCAGTTGGTTCAAAAGAACTGCTTTAATAATATTCATAAACTCTTTTGCATATTCAAATCTGATAATTTATAAATAGCAGCAACTAGCTCAAATAAAATTAACATGTTTCAACTTGTATTTTTCCTCATAGTCCTTAAAATTATTATTCGAAACAGCACTCTCAAAAGTTTCAACATTTCAGTAGAACAGTTCTAACCTTGCACAATGTAATAGAGGACTTAAACATTTGTCATGTAGCTTTATATCTTGCTAATATGTGTCAAGTTTAATGGTTGCATACAAAGAAACAGGGTAGAGTGGCACAGCTATGAGATACACTACTTCGCCACTGCAGATACCAATGTCGATCCTGAACATGTATTATGTGGGGAGTTTGCAATTTTTCCCTGTGACTGCACAGGTTTCCCCTCAGTATTCCGCTCCCCCCCCCCCCCCCCCCCCCCCCCCATCCCAAAGACCCGTGGGTTGTTAGTTCCATCAGCAAATGTAAAAACCCACAAATGTGTAGATGATTGGTGATATCTGGGGAGAGTTGATGAAAACAAAAGGAGAACAAAACAGGAATATTGCACACTTTTTGGATCAGAGTGCCTCGCAAGGAGATGAGCAGTGTTTGCTGATCGTGCACCATAATTTTCTCTGAAGAGGGGAAAAGAGTTTCTCTTCTGTTCACTGTTGTCATGTTGAAAACTCTTTCCATTCCCGAGCTTGCTCTTTTCTTGTTACTGTTATTACCTTAGTCAAATGGAAGAAACTATATTGAAGCTTGTTCCATTAAAGCCAAGAAGACTACATTACAATCAAGTTTAAGTGAAATGGTTAAAATATGGAATGTTTTATATGATTAACAAATTTTAATTTATTATTGCTTAAAAATCATACATTTTTTGTGCCAGGATTGTTTGGTGGTAATTGTGGGAAACTATGGAATTTAAAAAGAAAAACATGCAAAGTTTAAACAAGTGAGCTTCTTCTGATGAAATAGATCAAGGTGTTTAGCTTTGAAAGATGGTCTCTACCTTGTTTCATTACTAGTGAACAATACTAGGAAATCAGGTTTCTGAGGAGAACAACTGAACAAACTGCTTACTGAGTCATGCAGGCATACACCAATGAAACCGGTCTTTGACAAACAAACTGCCCATCAACCTCCCAGTTACGCCAATGCTGCATTACTCCTATTATATTCTCCCCACATCCAATGTGATTCTACCACCAGTCACATCCTCCTATCTCCATCCCTTTCCGGAGACCACTCCCTCAAATCTTTGGTTTCCTCAACCCCTCCTTCCCAACCTTCCCTGCCCCCCAAATACTTCCCTCTGCAGGAGACCCAACACATGTCCCTATTCGTCAAACCTTGTCTACTGGATTTGGTTCACCCAATGTGGTCTTCTTTGCATCAGCGACACCAAGCTTGTTCTAGGTGACCATTTCACCAAACACAAGCACCCTGTCTGACTTGGCCTGGTCGATCTCCTGGTTGCTAACCATTTTAACTCGCTTACCCATTCTCATACCAACCTTTTTGTCGATGGCATCCATTGTTGCTGGAGCAATTGGAGTAACAGCGCCTCATTCCACTTGGGTACCTTACCAACCTAATGGCATGAACCTTGAATTCTCTACTTTGAGTAATACATCCCCTCTCTGCCCTGTGCATGGCTCACCATGATGTAGACACATTTCTCCCCCATTTCCCGCAAGACTCCCTTCCAGCCACCTTACTTGCTCCACAATTTGAGATTTGTAATATTAAAAAAAAGTCATGTGGTAAAGTGCACCTTATCAGATTTTAATAAAGCCATTTTTATATATTTGTGTTTGGGAAACAGAAGATGTTTAGCTCTGAAAGATGGTCTCTTAATGTCATATAAATGAAAGTAGTCATGTTTAGTATTTTGTTGCATATCCTTTGCATGTAATTACTGCTTGAAGTCTGCGATTCATGGACATCACCAGTTGCTGGGTGTCTTCTCTGGTGATGCTCTGCCTGGCCTGTATTGCAGCCATCTTTAGCTTAAGCTTGTTTTGGGGGCCAGTCCCCTTCAGTTTTCTCTTCAGCGTATAAAAGGCATGCTCAATTGGGTTCAGATCGGGTGATTAACTTGGCTACACAGGAATTGACCATTTTTCAGCTTTGAAAAACTCCTTTGTTGCTTTAGCAGTATGTTTGTGATCATTGTCTTGCTGTACAATGAACCGCCAGCCAATGAGTTTTGAGGCATTTGTCTGAACTTGAGCAGATAGGATGTGTCTATACACTTTAGAATTCATTATGCTACTACCATCAGCAGTTGCATAATCAATTAAGATAAGTGAGCCAGTACCTTTAGCAGCCATACATGCCCAGGCCATAACACCCCCACCACCGTGTTGCACAGATGAGGTGGTATGCTTTGGATCTTGGGCAGTTCCTTCTCTCCTCCATACTTTGCTCTTGCCATCACTCTGATATACCATAAGTTAATCTTCATCTCATCTATCCACAACACCTTTTTCCAGAACCTGTCGTTGCTCTTTTAAGTACTTCTTGGCAAACTGTAACCTGGCCATCCTATTTTTGCAGCTAACACAATCTTGCAGTGTAGCCTCTGTATTTCTGTTCATTAAGTCTTCTCTGGACAGTGGTCAGCGATAAATCCACATCCGACTCCTGAAGAATGTTTCTGATCTGCCGGACAGGTGTTTGGGGATTTTTCTTTATTATAAAGAGAATTCTTCTGTCATCAGCTGTGGAGGTCTTCCTTGGTGTGCCAGTCCCTTTGCAATTAGTAAGCTCACCAGTGCTCTCTTTTCTTAATGATGTTCCAAACAGTTGATTTTGGTAAGCCTAAGGTTTGGCTGATGTCTCTAAGTTTTATTCTATTTTCTCACTCTCATAATGGCTTCTTTGACTTTCATTGGTACAACTTTGGACCTCATGTTGATAAACAGCAATAAAAGTTTCCAAAGGTGATGGAAATATCGGAGGAAAGACTAGGTTACATTACAAACGCCTGTGAAGCCATGTGTCCCAAACATTATGGTGCCCTGAAATGGGGGGGGGGGGGGGGGGGGGGTGGAGACTATGTGTAAACACGGCTGTAATTTCTTCATGGTGAAACCAAAATGTATAAAAATGGCATTTAATAAATTCTGACAATGTGCATGTTAACCGCATTTCATTTTTTTCTCTATTACAAATCTCAAATTGTGGAGTACAGAGTCAAATAAATAAATGACGAGTCTTTGTCCCAATCATTATGAAGGGCCCATAGCAGAGTCCCGTATTTCCCTTCTATCCACCCCTCTATCCCCCTTTGGCTTTACATTTAACTCTTTCCTTACATGCTACCCATTAACTCCTTTTCATCTCTAGCTTTGTCTACCCATCTGCCAATCAATCTTCCAGCATCCTTCCCAATCAGTTCGAAGGGTCCAGAGCCAAAATGTCATCTGTCCATTCTTTCCACAGATCATGTCATAAGGCCATAAGTAATAGGAACAGAATTAGGCCATTCGGCCCATCAACCCTACTCCGCCATTCAATCATGGCTGATGTATCTCTCCCTCGTAACCCCATTCTCCTGCCTTCTCCCCATAACCCCTGACACCCGTACTAATCAAGAATCGATCTATCTCCGCTTTAAAAATATCCATTGACGGCCTCCACAGCCTTCTGTGGCAAAGAATTCCACCAATTCACCATCCTCTGATTTAAGAAATTCTTTCTCATCTCCTTCCCAAAGGAACGTCCTTTAATTCAGTGGTTGTGACTTCTAGTCCTAGATTCTCCCACCTGTAAACATCCTCTCCACATCCATACTAACCAAGCCTTTCAATATTTGGTACGTTTCAATGAGGTCCCCCCTCATTCTTCTAAACTCCAGCGGTTACAGGCCCTGCCTGTACTTGCAGATGCTGTCTGATATGCTAAGTTTTTCCATCCCGGTCGTTCTCAGTTCAGTTTAGTTGATTGTCACGAGTGCAGAGGTACAGTGAAAAGCTTTATCACTTCTTTAGGCAGAAGATACAAGTTTGAAAGCATGTACCAACCACCCAGATTCAAGTTCAGCTTCTTCTCCAAGAACAAACTTTTCAATGGTCTTCCCACATGCTGAGGATAAATACAAACTCTACTTCACTGCAACCTTTGTTCTTTTTCCAATTTTGCACTGTCACCATAACTCTATATTTTACACTTTTTCATCTTCTGCACTTCCTTATATACTTATGTATGATACGACTTGCCCAAATATAATATATTAAAGATTTAAAGCAATAGGCTTATAGATTAACATTTCACATTGCGAACTGTCACACACCCCACATAACTCAATAATAATTATCCGTCTTTAATGTCTCAGAACTGGCCTTGCATTAGAAGATGCCTAAATATGCATTTCAAACATTGTTTTTATTAGCCTCATTAACAAACGTTGTGTTGTTTGAGAAACAAGCTTGGCAGGCTTTTAATGGCACACCTTACTCCTTAAGGAATATTATGGAATATCCTGCTAGACTACCCAAGCAGGAAAATAAGACTTTGTCTAAAATACCTTCACAAAACACAGCAGCACTGTCCAAAACAATCATTTTTCATAGCGTTGGACTGAAACTTAATGTCCCAATGTTGGAGAGTGCTAAGCATGTAATATAACACAAACATTGCAGAATCCTTTACACAGTCCACCCATTTTATGTTTTTCAAACAAATTTTCCACAAAAATCTATGCCGTTACAAACTGGAGATTTACTGAAGATCTAACACTCCTGGCATTATATTGTCGAGCAAAATGACATGGTAATCCTCCTTCAAATCCCCAAGCTTCCATCGCACAATTAGCAACTCGTACTTATTCCCAGCTGCTCATAGAAACCTCCTTGCACTAAATGCACTAAACAAATTTGAGCCATCTTTTTCTTTCCTTGTCCAAATATTATTCCAATGCATCCATTATTTTAAAAATAAGAACCCGTTTTCTTTTACTAACTGATGTTCTCCAACTTGTGAATATTCACGAGTAATGTTTTACGTTCTATTCCTGACCAGTTGTTTTGAAAAGCTAACCATCCAATAAAACCCAGACCAGACTGGATGAAGAAAGGACACATTGTAATAGGGCTTTTCTCAACCATGGTAATTGAAACTTGCTAAATCTGTTGCAAGATAATCAAAGAATAAAACTTATTTCTTGGATATTGAGCGCACATGTAAATTTAGAATGCACAAGCTTGACTATTCAAGGCCATAGGATTAAATCCTTTAAAAACAAGAATTTTCTAATTGCCGCTCCAACACTTTAAAATGCGGACTAACAAACATTGCGCCCATTTTTTTTTTAACAAGCCAACATTAGAATGACAGACTATAAAGAATGTAATTTAAAACCATGACACTCCAAATTTTTAGACACTGTTTTCAAATCTTTAGAAACAAAGGTGCTCAATTCAGTTGAGCACCACTAGATGCTCTTAGAGGCATGTTATGTTAAACAAATCATTTGGACTGAAGAAAGAATACGACTTTCAAAAGGTTTTTTGTAGAAACAAGCATGGTCCGATGGGCAGACAAATCATAGCCCTAGCACACTAAAAAAAAACAGACTGTGACCCACTTCCTCCTTCAATTAAAGACCAGAAACAAAACTACAGCTGAAAAACAGACCCAAACAAATACCAGTGCAGCAAAAGGACTTTTGTCCTGCCATTCTGTGCAGCTTTAAGACATAAAAAAAAACAGAACATAAAACTGCATTGGTATGGGATTTTTATTATTGTTGTCGTGTGTACCAAGATGGTCATAAACGTTGTTTTGCTTGCTACCCAGGTAAATCAGAATGTAGACTATACTATTACAGCTACAGAGAAAGTGAGGTTCAAATAAGTGCAAGAACTAGGTAAATTCAAAGATCAGGCACTCTTCCTTAGCATAGACGAGGTCCAATCAAAAGTCTAATAACAATGGGGAAGAAGTTGTTCTTGAATTTGGTAAGTCACGATTACAAGCTTTTGTATCTCCTGCCTGATGGAAGAGGGGAAAAAGAGAACGATCAGGGTGCGAGCGGTCCTTGATTTTATAGGTTGCTTTCCTGAGGCAGCATGAAGTCAATGTGCGGTGGATTGGGTGGTGGAGCTACTTTGGACTGGGCTCTGTTCACTATTAACAATAATAATAAATTTTATTTTCGGGCGTCTTTCAAAGTCTCAAGGACACCTTACAAAAGTTAACAGAAGAGAAAAAAAACATATAGTCGGAGAAAAATAAATAATAAGGACATCATCAATACACAAATTAAAGATAGAAATCGCTCCAAAGACACAAAATCAAAAAATCAAAAAACACAACGTGAATTTCTTACAGTCATGGGCAAATGAATTGCCATGCACCTTAAATCTGTAATGAATAATGTTGTAATGTTGATATGATAGAAGATCATCACTTTCCAAGTTTTGAAAGATTCCACTAAACACATTATTGCATCCACCCATGGCAATTTTAGGCTTGGAAAACTATATGTCAAAGCAATTCCAATTTAAAAGGCATCACATATATATATATATGTGTGTGTGTGTGTGTGTGTGTGTGTGTGTGTGTGTGTGTGTGTGTGTGTGTGTGTGTGTGTGTGTGTGTGTGTGTGTGATGTGTGTGTGTGTGTGTGTGTGTGTGTGTGCGTGCGTGCTTGCGTGTGCATTATGATAAAAAATGTTAAAAGTAAACCCAAAGCATCTTATTTTAGAGCTAAAACTGCAATCTTCAAGACTGTATTCCAAAGGAAAAAAAACATTGACGATGGCAGGATGAATAAAAAGCAAGTCAATGGATATAACAGAATAGGGTATCGACAAAAACAAAATGACAGCGAGGCTGAATAATGAAACTTTGCGCTAGGAACTGTACCAGCTGAACCGAATGAACAAAATATGGCTACGGGCCAATCAAGGACCTTTCAGATGAAAACAGGAATCTTATAATAACATTATATATAATGGGTGAATTCCTCCTGGATGACCTATGCTTATATCATCCCCATCCATCTTCAAAATGCAAGTTTCTAATAGACGAACAATGAGACAACTAAAATTATGCCAGGTTTCATGTCAATTTTTGCAGTACTCACTTATGGTTCATTTGCACAGCCCCGTGGAGTCAAAATGTTCTATTATCAATAATTATAAAATAATTCAGTTCTTTTGAGAATAAACAGTTATGGGTAAATGACGCCAAGAATAAAAAAGTAGGGAAAAAAAAAATCAAGCAACAGACCATAATACAAAACTGATAAAATCAGAAATGTGATTGACTAAGAAAGAGAGATACAAATCACAAACACATATAGCACCATCCCTAACAATGAAGTTTCTTTCAAGCCCATATCCAAGTGACACATACACATTCTGATGTTTTTAGACCTTTGGCTAACCAGTTTTGTTTTAAATAGCTAGGTGTCAGATTTGAAACTCGAGCCTCAACTTGCCATTTAAATCACCTGTCATCCACAATAAACTTTAAAAACATCAATAATTCAGAATTAACGGATTTCAAGTTATACTCTTAAAAGTCTGCATACTCTCTAACACAAATTCAAGAAAGTGTTCAATGTATGTTGGAGAGATCACATTAAGTGGGCCGAGAACCAGAGTAAATTGCCAAGGGAAAGATAGACCATACCTTATTGCCACTTTGAAAATCATTGACTGCCCTGAAATCTGGGAAGTGTGTTTGCTTTGTTCATGAATTCCTTGTCCTAAGATGCATCTTATCTGTTTCAGTCTAGTATAACCAACCACCAGAAGATTATTTGTTATATTTGACTGGGATTATGAGATTAGGAAATCAAAATGGTAAAAAACAGCGGATGAAAAACAAATGACATAGCTACTTCTAAACCACAAGGGGGGGGGGGGGGGGGGGCAAAATAAAAACGTATAAATCTGAAATTAAAATGAAAATTGATGGAAAGTTCTCTCATCAGGTGACAAAGAAGAGTTAACATTTGTGGTCAAAGACCCTTAAACATCTTATATTTGTTCCATAAACCACTTCACTGCATTACATCTATTAGTTTATTAAAAATCATAGACATCTCTTGCAACAAAGTCAGTGGTCTTGTGGTTCAATAGTGGTCGGGCTTTTTCTGCATGAGCAGCTCCCAGGATACAAATGTTGTGGAGACAGCAACAAGTACATGGAAAGCTGGTGATCATAATCTTTTAACCAAGCAATTTCAAAAGATGCATTAAGAACGAAGTAAACCACTCATTATTTTGAGTATAACAGACAGGTTCAAATTACTGACGTGTTAAATGGTCCAAATAAAGATTGTTAATTCAAATTTTCAAAAGCTATGTATATAAAAACTACTAGCAATACGTTTCTGATGGAAAGCCAATATGTAGAGGCTGTAAATGATAATCACAAAAGCACTGGAATTCCAACTGGGTATCTTGGGTGTTATGAACATTTGCATTGTTGAGTTTAAAAACTTATTTGTATGTTAATGACAGTATTCTGGATAGTTAACAAACACAATAGGATAACAGAGATAGACACAAAATGCTGGAAGAACTCAGCAGGAGAGGAAGCATCCCAGGAGTGAAGGAATATGTGACGTTTCGGGTTGAGACCCTTCTTCAGACCGGAAATGTTACCCATTCATTCTCTGCAGAGATGCTGCTTACCCCGCTGCGTTACTCCAGCATTTTGTATGTATCTTCGGTGTAAACCAGCATCTGAATTTCCTTCCTACATAACGGTTAGACACTATTTGAAACCACCTTTCCCAAAATAAGGAGCCAAGATTTTAAAAGCAGTATCCATTTTCTGTCGTATCTAGGCTTCTATACAAATGTTATTCTCAAAGTTGTTGCACTATCCTCTCTTCCTATTCCAATTATTGTCATATTAAAAATACAGAACACAAAAAATGCAAACGTAATCTTTCAATTATGTCTTTGCCTCTATTACTTAAACGTTCATATAATTTATGGCAACAGGGACAAGATTAATTTTGAACATACAATGTATGCTTCTATTTATAATTATTACAGAATTGTTGGGTTGTTTCCCATTTTTTAAACAGATGAAATCTTTGAATTTGAATCCGGGCAAACATATTACGGTGGTTTCCGAAACTCACTCTTCGATACATTCCCTCCCCCAACACCCCCCTTAGATGGTAAAACAATGAAGTTTACTCTGATCACTGTAACATCTAGCTTTTTGCTTGCTCCAATTCTGTCGAATAAGGATTTTTTATAATCATTTCTAAAGGGAACAAAATTACTGTATTGTCGTAGAAAACATTTGACACATTCAAGAGAAATAGTCTACAACATTAAAAAGGTTAACAGTAATTGCAAAGGGAAATTATTTGTAACAATTACATGATTAATATAGCGAATGAATAATTTATATCAATGCATCATATTAAACTAAACTGTGGTTACAGTCAGCACTGAAGGTTCTAGATAATATGGTGACTGTCGAACTTCAAATACAACACTAAATTTTGTTTGTCATACCTAGTCTTAGAAAAGTAGTAGTTGCACTGGTACAAAAGCTAATTCAAAAATACAAGAGCATATACAATCAACCCATAAAATATTTCCAGATCAGTTGAGTTTTAACTAGTCTCTTTTCTTTGATACATTAAGTTAGCATTTTTTTTTAAATATGAAACTTGGTCCCAATAAATTACCAGATTGTTCTGAAAGACCACAATTAAATGAAGTATGTCTACACTGTTGCTGTTTTAAAATATGTACACTTATTAAATCGATATGTCCAAATTCATTTCTTAATCTGCATTTGCAACAGATAACATTAAAAAGGCACAGTACATGATGGTGTAACTCATCAACCAAAAATGTTTCCCTAACTGTGTGCATAAAAGAATGGCTCAGAATCTTTTGTATCCATTTTATTCATAAATCTATTCTTGTTTATTCATAAATTTTATTCATAAATCTATTCTTATTTAAGTAAACCTTTCTGAAAGGCCTGACCCTTCATAAAATAAGAATCCAGAGGTGATGCTACCACATGGTTTATCACTTGCTTTCTTGTGGGTTTCCCCCAATTCTGAATACACCAAATACAATCGGACTGGTTTTCTAATACTTATCTGTCATAACTCAGGGCTTGTATCCAATAACGAGCATGAACCACAATGTTCAAGATCATTGCTCTCTGAAAAACTAAGCAAGAAGGCACTGCAAAGATCAAAGGGGCATGAGAGTATAGTAACCTATTTTCGGAAAATATTTCACAAAACGTCGACATGAATATTTGTAACAACTGATTAATGATGGACAATGGAAATGATAAAGACTGAAAGATGCACGGCGATCTAGATATGCCCACAGATTTGTACCTTCAACTTCAAAGGATGTGGCAAACACTGGACAAAGTATTTAAAAGGAGAAAGAACAACATGAGGCAGTCATGGTGGTGTTGCGGTAAAGTTGCTATCTTACAGCGAATGCAGCGCCGGAGACCCAGGTTCGATCCCGACCACGGGTGCTACGGAGTTTGTACATTTTCCCCATGACATGCATGCGTTTTCTCCGAGATCTTTGGTCTCCTCCCATATTCCAAAGACATACAGGTATGTAGGTTAATTGGCTTGGTAAATGTAAAAATAGTCCCTCAAGGGTGGAGGACAGTGTTAATGTGCGGGGATCGCTGGTCGCCGCGGACCCAGTGGGCCAAAGGGCCTGTTTCTGTGCTATATCGCTAAACTAAACTAAGTGACAATTATAAACACACCACAAACTTACAATTCATGTTTTACACCATTTAACCCCACACAAATTTGTTTCCCCCCTCCATACTCCCAGGTCACTGCAAGTATAACACTGATTTAAAGAACATCTTTCGACATTAGACGGAACCTTTCTCTAAAAGTCCCAATCAACCACATGAGTCAGTTCATAATTCTCAAAGCCAGTATCATGTTAAAATTAAGATGTAATAACTAAACTATGTAGCACTATCCACAAATTAATGTTTTTTCTTGCCATTATTCATTTCAGTGAGATACAGATATGTCTCACTCAAAAGTGTACAAGATTTTTGCAAATATAAAAGACTTTTGCACTGGTAGCCAAGTCATTAGCTGGCAACTACATTATACACGTGCCAAAAATGATTGCAAATTGTTACTTCACACCACCACCCCCACCACAAATGCAGAGTGTAGATACTCAACTTAATGAGCGAGATAAAAACGGTTTTCATTTAAATTAAAATGTTATTTATGATCCAAAAGTCTTTGCTATTAAACAGCCTTTAAAATTCAAACATTCAAATATCTTACTGTTCAAGCAAGATCAGCAAAATGTAGAAAGTTTGGTTTAGTTTAGATATACGGCACAGAAAAATGTCCACGACGACCGGTGATCTCCGCACATTAACACTATCCTATACACACAAGGGACAATTTTTACACTTACAATAAGCCAATTAACCTACAAACATGTACATCTTTGGAGTGTGGGAGGAAACCGAAGATCTCAGAGAAAATGCACGCGGTCATGGGGAGAACGTACAAACTCCGTACAGACAGCACCCGTAGTCAGGATCGAACCCCGGTCTCCGGCGCTGCAAGCACTGTAAAGCAGCAACTACTACCCGCTGTGCCACCCTAAAGCTATAAAGTTTTAAATTTGTTTAAACTTCACACTGAAAAAAAAGTTTCTCTTTTTGCCTGCAATAATCACCATTGATGATCAGACCCCTAATTACGTCACAAGCTGTTAAAAACAACTTTTTTGTCTAGAGTGCAAAATCTAGGTATGTTTTTTGTGAATGAACATAAATACAAGCTTTGTCTATTAGATTTTACTATTATTTGCATAATCTGCTTCTTGTTCCCAAAGTTGGTGATAATACGTAAATTGCTACCATACCAAATCCCCAGAACGCTTTGTTTCGGACCCATTTCTCTCAATCTCCTCCCAAACCACAAAGTTGATGTTAATTACATCTCATCACACTTCACAATCTGCACATTACTTTTATAACACAGTTACTTAAATAGTGAATGAAATAGATATTAAGCGATCAGTTAAAATTATTAACTGCCAGCTGGGGGATGATCCTTAATTCGAAAAAGGGTGAAGTCCCCCATCCCGTCCCAAAGAGTGTATCTTTTATGCCTTTGTTCTGGGACCCATCTGAAAGACAGCAGTTCTAATAATACAGCACTCCCTCAATACTGATGTCAAATTAGATTACATGCCTAGGTACTAGACTGGCATTTAAACTATTACCTTGAGCCAGATGCAAGTTCCATCATCTGTGCCAAACTGACACACAATTGGTTTCATGTTCAAAATGCAAAGCAGAAAAACTCCAAACTGAAAAGTGACAAAAAGTCCACTAAATGCTATTTTAGGATCCAAGTCTAACTCCAGACACCGCCAATGCCTGAAACTACACTTGTTTTGCAGAATATTGATCTTCATGAGCACAGAGGATAACCATAAAACAAGCACTCTGCACCAATCACACCAGCATTTTAAAAAAGTCTAGGGTCCCATTATCCATAGGAATGCATCCACCACCCCTTCCCCCAACACTCCCATTTACTGGATGCTGAGATTAACTGTTATCATCAATACATTAGACGTTGCGGTTGTATAAACTAGGGAATTTCCATTTAACATCGAAAGCGTCATCTCTTAAGATGTGAAAATGACATCTCAAAGCGCGAATGCCAAATACACAATTCACTAACGTAAACCAGAGGATCTAAAGTCAAGCTTCAAATCTATTTCAAAATCCTACAGGTAGACAGAAAAAAAAAAGGGACTTTCGTAGTAGAACAAAATCGAAGGGCTCCGACCCATAACGTCATCTGTCCATTCCCTCCACAGACACAGATTTCCTCCCATTCAGAGTAATACAAAACAAGTAGCTGGAGCAACTCAGCTGCATCTGGGGAAGGGAATGGGCAGAGGACATGTTGGAAATACAAGGAATTACAGATGCAGTAATCTTGAGCAGGGTCAGGACCCTTCTTCAAGAGCAGAATCTGACAGGGAGATCTACCCAGGCCGATGTGCTTGGCTTCTCTGCACACTCGGATCTTGCCACCCAACCCCCACACAAAGAATCCCCAGCATCACCACCCCAAGTCTCCGCACAGAGCCCTGGCACCCAATGCCCTAGAAATGCCCATAAATCTGCAGCTTCAACTTCAAAAGATGTGGCAAACTCTGAACTAAGCATGTAAAAAGGGAAAACGTAAAAGCTACATAAACTTATGATTCATGTTGTACACCATCTAACCCCAAACGAAGTTGTTCCCCCTCCATACTCCCAGGTCACTGCAAATATAACTGATTTCAAGAATATATTCGCACATTAGATGGAAACTTTCTCTAAATGGCTCAATCAGCTACAATATTCAGCTCACAATTATCAAAGCCAGTATCATGCCAAATTTAAGATGTAATAACTATATACTATACAGTACTATCCCAACCACCCAGTTCCCAACCACCTCCGGACCCCACCACCTCAGATCCCACAGACACTGGGCACCCACCACCCCGGGTACCCACCACCCCGGGTACTCACTATCCCAGGTCCTAGAGACCCCGGCCACCCACTACCGCGGGTCCCAGACCCAAGGCACCCACCATCCCAGATCCCACAGATATCTCACCTGTCCTCTGAGTCCATGCGGCTGAGCGGCTCCCCGTCCGACGAGTTCTCCAGACTCTGCCGCCTGTTGCCGGGAGCCTCGTCCCGGCCTCGCTGCAGCTGCTGCTGCTGCCCGCCGGCCAGGGCCCCGCTCTTGGCCGCCTGCTGCTGCTGCTGCTGTTGGGGGCCCGGGGGCCGGTGAGCGTCCTGGGACGCCGGCTGCCCGGTGCAGCTGGGGTCGCTGCCTTCCTCCTCGTCCTCTTCTTCCTCCTCCTCATCGTCGTCCTCCTCTTCGTCCTCCTCCTCGAGGTCGCCTTCCTCTTCGTCCTCCACCTCGTCGACGTCTCGCCGCCGTGGCCGCCGTTGCTGCTGCTGCTGCTGCTGCTTCGAGGCCTGAGCACGGCCGCCTCCTCCTGCTCCTCCGCCACCGCTCTTGCCTTCCGAGCGCCCGTTCTTGCCGCCCGTTACCGCCACCGCGCCGTTCAGCAGCAGGGCGGCCGCCGTGATCGCCGCTTGCTGCTCGCTCTCCACGCCGTCTCCCGGCGGCGGAGAGGCGGAGGCGCAGGGGGAAGGGGAAGGAGAGGCGGCCACGGCGGCGGTAGCGACTGAGGGAGCAGCGGCGGCTGCGGCCATTTCTCGGCGCGGCTTCTCAGCCCCGGCCCGGGGAGGGGAGGAGGAGGAGGAGGGGGGGGGAGGGGATGAGGGATGGGGGAGGAGGGATGGGGGGGGGTCACGTGGCCCGGCGGCGCGCGCAGCTCTCCGCGGCGGGCGGGCGGGCAGCGAGGGAGCGCTACTGCGCCTGCGCCGGCAGTCGTTAACGGTAAACGCGCGCGCGTGTGCGTGCGTGTGTGACCACTGGCGCGCGGCCGCGACCTCAGCAGCGGCAGCAGGGAGGAGAGACGCCGCTCACCATCGCCATCAGACGGCCAGCGGCCAAGGAACTGCGTGTGGGAAGCAACTGCAGATGCTGGTTTACACCGAAGATAGACACAAAAGTGCTGGAGTAACTCAGCGGGACAGCAGGCGGCATCTCTGGAGAGAAGGAATAGCTGACATTTCGGGCGGAACGGTGGCACAGCGGGTAGAGCACCTGCCTCAAAACCCCACAGATCCTGACCTACCTCGGGTGCTATATCTGTGTGTGGAGTTTGCACATTCTCCCCGTGGGTTTTCTCCGGTGGTTTCCCCACAAACCGTAGGAATTGGCCTTCTGTGAATGTGGATGAGTAAGTGGGTTGAACTTATGTGAACGGGTGATCGCTGGACTCTGGGCCGAAGGGCCTTCTACTTCTTCTTGCGTATGGCGTGCACAGCCTAAAGTTGTAGGACAACTTGTTCTATTTGATCTTATTTGTTTGTGCACGCTAGATTGATTGCATTCGTTGAAACAAGGGCCTGTTTCCATGGTGTATCTTTCAATTGATCAATAAAATGACATTGGTCAAATTCTTATCGAGCCCACATCACAAGATTAGAGATTGTTCAGCCAGAGCTAAACACACTTTGCGGCATCTGCAGACCATGGCGTCTTGCGCTTGTGCTTCTTGGGCGTAGTGGTGGAAAGATTGGTGGAAGCAGCCGCGACATGAACGCTCTTTCCTTGACCCCATCTGTCAAATGACAGAGCGGAACAGATGCTGGTTTAAACCGAAGATAGACACGGGTCAGGCAACATCTCTGGAGATGGAGGGAAGACCTTGCCTGACAAATCTGTTGGAATTCTTTAGGGAAGTAAGTTCAGGTTGAACATCGATTTTTCAGCACACTCAGTTCCGGAGCCTTTCTGGATGATCTGCTTTGCTAGACCAATGAAACGAAAATACATCTCAGGCCCACTAAGGACTCCCGTCCATGTCTTTAAAGCACCATGGAGTGCCGGAAATTTAAATACAACAAATATCTAATGTAAACTGTATGTCAATGAAATTACCTATTGACACATACCAAGCTCCCACCATCTCCCTGGCTATTTAGAGCCATGTTTTCCAAGCCCACTCCCGACACGCAATGTGGTCCAACGATCCTTCTTCATTCACCGTGCGGTCTGGTGAAACGACTGTTGTTGCGGTTCACGTTGTAGCTCCTGGCGATAGTGCTTTATTGAGGCCGCCGCCACAGGCTAAAGTGCTCGATCACCGTGGGACTCCCTCCCCTCTCACCTGCTGTCGCTTCCAAGGTGTATGCCGGCGCCTCCAGGAGAGAAACAGAGAAAAATAGGTGTAGGAGTAGGCCATTTGGCCTTTTGAGCCAGCACTGTCATTCAATATGATCATTGCTGATCATCTAAAATCAGTACCCCATTCCTGCTTTTTCCCCATATCCCTTGATTCCTTTAGCCCTGAGAATTAAATCTAACTCTTAAAAATGTCCAGTTAATTGGCCTCCACTGTCTTTTGTGGCAGAGAATTCCACAGATTCATGACTCTCTGCTTGAAGACATTTTTCCTCATCTCAGTCCTAAATGGCCTATCCCTTATTCTTAAACTGTGAACCCTGGTTCTGAACTCACCCAACATCAGGAACATTTTTCCTGCATCTAGCCTGTCCAATCCTTTAAGAACTGTATACGTTTCTATATGATTCCCTCTCATCCTTCTAAATTCCAGTGAATACAAGCCCAGTCGACCCATTCTCATATGTCAGTCCCACCATCTCGGGAATTAACCTGGTGAACCTACGCTGCACTCCCTCAATAGCAATAATGTCCTTCCTCAAATTAGGAGACCAAAATTGCACACAATACTCCAGGTGCGGTCTCACCAGGACCCTGTGCAACTGCAGTAGGACCTCTTTTTTCCTAAACACAAAGCCTCTCGCAATGAAGGCTAGCATGCCATTAGCTTTTTTCACTGCCTGCTGTACCTGCATGCTTACTTTCAATGACTGATGTACAAGCACACCCAGGTCTCGTTGCAGCTCTCCTTTTCCTAATTGGATTGGATTCAATTTATTGTCATTGTCTCAATTTAGAGACAACAAAATGCTATTTCCCTTAGTCATACAAATAAAGAAGCACAAAACACAGAAGTCCACGACACAAACATCCCCATAGCAGCACCAAAGTTCCCCACTGTGAGGGAAGGAACCAAAGTTCAGTCAACCTCCTCGCTGATCTTCCCAGATGTTCAGCCGTGGTCGGGGCCACCCAAGCATCCCGTAGTTGCCGCTATGGGTGGCCCGATGTTCAGGCCCTCTCACCAGGAATGATGAAACCCCAGTAGGTAGGCCGGGGGGGGGGGGGGGGGGGGGGGGGGGGCGAGGACGCGACTCGAAATAATAGGCGCATCCTCTCCAGGAAGCAACTGAAGGACGGTTTCTCCCTTCCCATACCCTCTTCCCCCCACATAAAACAACAACAAAAAAAAACAAAAACATACTTTAAACATAACAAAAAATAAAAAAGATACCAGACTGAAGGCGGAGGCAGCCAATAACAGCGCCACCGCATAATCTGACACCATTCAGATAATAATCTGCCTTCCTGTTCTTGCCACCAAAGTGGATAACCTCACATTTGTCTACATTATACTGCAACTGCCCACTCACCCAACCTATCCAATTAACGCTGCAGCCTCACAGCATCCTCATCGCAGCTCACACTGCCACCCAGCTTTGTGTCATCTGTAAACTTGGAGATATCACATTTAATTCCCTCGTCTAAATCGTTAATATATAATGTAAATAACTGGAGTTCCAACACCGAGCCTTGCGGCACCTCATTAGCCACTGCCTGCCATTCTGAAAAGGACCCGTTAATTCCTACTCTTTGCTTCTTATCTGTCAACCAGTTCTCTCCATGTCAATACCTTACCCCCAATACCATGTGCTCTAATTTTGCACACTAATCTCTTGGGTGGGACCTTGTCAAAGGCTTTTTGAAAGTCCAGATACACCATAACCACTGGCTCTCCCGTATCCATTCTACTTGTTACATCCTCAAAAAATTCCAGAAGATTAGTCAAGCATGATTTCCCCTTCATAAATCCATGCTGACTTTGACCGATCCTGTCACTGCTTTCCAAATGTGCTGCTATAACATTTTTAATAATCAACTCAAGCATCTTCCCCACTACCGATGTAGGCTAACTGGTCTATAATTCCCCATTTTTTCTCTCCCTCCTTTCTTAAAAAGTGGAGTTACATTGGCTACCCTCCAGTCCATAGGAACTGATCCAGAGTTGAGAGAACATTGGAAAATTATCACCAATGCATCCACGATTTTCAGTGCCACCTCCTTGAGTACTCTGAGATGCAGACCATCACGCCCTGGGGATTTATCTGCCTTCAGTCCCAACAGTTCAACTAACACCATTTCCTGACTAATGTGGATTCCCTTCAGTTCATCCCTCCTACTAGATCCTCAATCCCCTCGTATTTCTGGGAGATTGATTCTCTCTTCACTAAGGAAGACACAATAAAGTACTCATTTAACTGTTCTGCCATTTCCTTGTTTCCCATTATAAATTCACCAGTCTGATTGCAAGGGGCCTACATTTGGCTTCACTAATCTTTTCCTTTTTAATATGGACCAAGCGCAGGCAAGTGGGACTAGAGTAGCTGGGACATTGTTGGCCGGTGTGGGATAGTTGGGCCGAAGGGCATGTTTCCACATTGTATTAATCTATGACTATGACATATCTAAAGAAGCTTTTTGAGTCCGTTTTTATATTCCCCGCAAGCTTTCTTTCGTGCTCTTTTTTCCCTCTCTTAATTAACCTCGTTGTGCTCTGTTGAGTCTTAAAGTTCTCCCAGTCCTACAGTTTGCTGCTTTGGCCAATTTATACGCCTCTTCCTCGTATTTAACACCATCCTTGATTTCCTTGTCAGCCACGGTTGAGCCGCCTTCCCCGTTTTATTTTTTCGCCAGACAAGGATGAACAATTTTTGGAGTTCATCCATGAGGTCTTTAAATCTTTGCCATTGCATCTCCACCGTCAACCCTTTAAGTATAATTTGCCAGTCTATCCCAGTGATACCTTCAAAGTCTCCTTACTTCAATTTCAGGTCCCTAGTCTCTGAATTAACCATGTCACTCCATCCTAAATGCAGAATTCCACCATTGCTCAAGGGGCTCTGCACAACAAGATCACTAACTAATCCTTCCTCATTACACAATACCCAGTCTAGGATGGCCCGCCCTCTAGTCAGTTCCTCTACAGATTGGTTTAAAAAATCATCCCATATACATTCCAGGAAATCCTCCTCCTCAGCGCTGCTACCAATTTGGTTGGCCCAATCTATAAGTAGATTAAAGTCACCCATGTGGTGTACCTTAGCTATATGCATCCCTAATTTCCTGCTTGATGCTTTCCCCAACCTCCCTCCTGCTGTTTTCTGCCCTTGGCTATTTTGCAGTTCTACCCATACCGATTCTACAGCATCCAAGCTAATGTCTCTCCTTGCTACTGCATTAATTTCCTCTTTAGCCAGCAATGCCACCCCACCGCTTCTTCGTTTCTGTCTATCCTTTCTGAATATCGAATACCCCTGCATGTTTAGCTCCCAGCCTTGGTCACCCTGGAGCCATGTCTCTGTAATTCCACTGTTATATTCCTTAACTACTAACTGCATATTCAAATCATCCACCTTATTACGAATGCTACTCACATTAAGGTATAAACTTTCAGGTTTGTTTTTCTCACATCCCTTCTAACTTTTGCTTCTGTCCTCCTTTTATGACCCCCTGTCTCCTTGCATTGGTTCCCATCCCTCTGCCCTGTTAGTTTAAACGTGACCTTGCCTACATTTTCTTTCATGTTAACTGCACGCATACGCTTCCATACTGTTGACTCCACCCCCCTCCCCCACCCCACTGTTTACTTTAAACCCACCCATGTAGGACTAGCAAACCTGCCTGCCAGAATGTCGGTCCCCCTCGAATTAAGGTGCAACCCGTCCCTTTTGTACAGGTTACTCCTGCCCCAGAAGAGATTCCTGTGATCTAGAAATCTAAATTCCATGCCCCCTCCACCAACTCAGCCAAACATTCAGATCCCTTATCTCCCTGTTCCTACCCTCACTAGCAGGAGATACTGGAAGCAACCCAGAGATAACCACCCTAGAGGTCCCTCTTTTCAGCTTCCTACCTAGTTCTCTATACCCACATTGCAGAATCTTCTTTCTCTTACCCATTTAATTTGTGCCTACATGCACAATTACTTCCGGCTGCTCACCTTCTCTCTCTCGAGGATGTTCTGTGGTCGGTCTGAGATGTCTTGGACCCTGGCACTAGGGAAGCAACACACCATCCTCAAGTATCGCCTTTTCGCCACAGAATCTCCTGTCCGCAGCACTGACAACGGAGAGGGAGGAGGAGGTGGCAGCTGTAAGAGGGTGGAAGAGGTTGACTAGAGATAGCGACAGGAGAAGCAGGCAGAGGCGGTCGAACGGGGAGCAGACAAAGCCACTGCTGACTGCAAGAAACAGCAGCAGGTGAGAATGGAGACCGAGCACATTAGTTGCTCTACTCCTTGGAGCACAGGAGGATGAGGGGTGACCTTGTAGGGAGATACAAAATCATGGGAGGAATAGATCAGGTAGAAGCACCATGTCTCCTGCCCAGAGTAGAGGAATTGAGAACCAGAGTACACAGGATTAACGTGAGGGGGGGGGAAAGAAGATTTAATAGGAACCTGAGGAGTAGCCTTTTCAAAGAAAAGGTGGTGGGTTTATGGAACAAGCTGCCGTAAGAGGTAGTTAAGGCAGGTATTATCATAACGTTTAAGAAACGTTTAGATGGGTAAATGGATAGGACAGGATCAGAGGGATATGTGCCAATGTAGGCATGTAGGATGTGTAGATGGGACATGTTGATCGGTGTGGGCAAGTTGGGTCGAAGAGCCAATGTCCATGCTATATGACTTTATGGATGGCACAGTGATGCAGCTGTAGAGTTACTGCCTCTCAGCGCCAGAGACCCGGGTTCGATCCTGATTATGGGTGCTGTCTGTAGGGAGTTGTACATTCTCCCTCTGATCACGTGGGTTTTCTCCAGGTGCTCGGGTTTCCTCCCGCACTCCAAGATGTACAGGTCTGTAGGTTAATTTGTCTTTGTATATTGTCCCTAGTGCGCAGGATAGTGCTGGTAGTCAGGGTGATCGCTGGTCGGCACGGACGTGAAGGGCCTGTTTCCGCACTGCATTTCTAAAATCTAAAAGACTATCATGGAATGGAAGTGTATGGATCATAACAGGGAACGGAGAAAGACAGATCAGGGAATGGAGGGATGTGGATCATGTCAGGCTCTCTCTCACCCTCTCGTCTCTTCCCCCCCCCCCCCCCTTTTTGAGGTTCTGTCCTCCCTCTTCCCCTTCGTTGCCATCCCCTCTTCCCTCTCTCATTCCCCAATTTCTCCTCTTATGGTTTTCCGTCCAACCAGCATGCTCCACTGCATTGATCCCTTTCCCCCTCATGCCCCAACCCCCTTCCTTGTTACCCTCATGTACTGTACACTGACAATGACAATAAATTGAATCATTTCATTTCATTTCATGCCTCCTATCTGATCCTATTAACTCCCATTGATCCATTCCTAACCTTACCTTCACAATCCCTACACAACTCAATAGATCCCCACCAACTTTTTCCTGTGACCATGTGACTATTCATTGAATACTGACTAATATGTTTCAAAAATACTGCGTAAACATTAAGACACATCACCAGGTATCAAAAGTACTTTTCGGTCCCGTGCTAATGCTGATAATCCAATTCAACCTTTATGCCCTAGTCTCAGATTGCCTCATTTGACAATGCAAGTGTATCACAACTTTTCTGTTTCCTGCTTCTAATCTTCGCACCTCCCCACCATCTGTCCTTTTGATCAATGCCCAGTGTTTCATGCAGCTGCAAAGGTTGCTGTGAATGCGAGAAATATGATAGAACTGCATTTAATCCTGCTATATTCAAAGTATACTCTGGAACAGATCCAAATTGCCCAACATTTCCTCAAACCACGTGTCTGCAGTTATTCTCTTCGTTTCAAATTTTCAACATCCATAAAATTTTGCTTTATAGCCTGGGGTCATCTATTTATTTTGTAACCATCGTGTACAAGTCTAGACAACTCATGGTTGGGATCTTTAAGACGTATCACATTTCAAAGCTAAGGTTATGTACTGAAGAAAAGGTGTGAGCAATACCTTAGGAAGCAACAAACTAATCTCTGCCTGATGATTAATGGTGATTTTACCTGAACCTGGCTTTAATTATTCCATTGCACATACATTTATAAAATAATGCAGATTTTCTTAACCAATCAATACTTTCACACTGCGTTTCAATCTGGCGTGAGAATTCAACAGCTGTCGAAAAAGCAAGATTCAAGGTGAGTAGTTGACCTCCCCACCTTTGGTGGGACCTACAGGAAGCGCTACTTTAAAAAGACAGCAATACTACCAAGGCCCACACCACTCTGGCCACACTCACATTTTGCTACTATAATCGGAAAGAAGATACAGTCTGAAAACCGTAACCACCTGGTTCAAAAATATCTTCTTCCCAGCAACCAGCAAGCTCTTGAACACAATGCTATACTAACCTCAGAAATTATTAACTTCTATGAGCTGAGTCTTTGGATGCACCTCGGACTTCAATTTGTGCACTAATCCGGCTACCTAGTATTATGGTTATTAATTTATTGTATTGTTGATTATTATATTTTTTTATTTGTGTATTATCGCATTTATGGGCCTGTTAAGATGCAACGTAAGAATGTCACTGTTCCGTTGTCGGTACATATGACAAGTTGACACTCTTGACTCTCATGACAGTTATTGATATGATCCATACCCCTCCGTTCTGTAATATGAATATGATTCTTACTCCACCATTCCCTAAGATGGGTATTATCTCTATTTCTCCACTCCGATATAGATATGATCCATATTCCTCAATTCTCTGATGCATTGGAGTGGAGAGAAAGAGGGAGGAGAGTCATCAGAGGGGAGAGAGAAAGAGGGGACATGGTGAAGAGCGAAAGAGAATGGGGGGACTGGGCATTGGAGGGTAGAGAGAGAGGGAGAGAGAGAGAGGGAGGATGTGGCATCGAGGGGGAGAGACAAAGAGGACAGGGTGGAGGAGAGAGGGGGGGACTGGGCATTTGAGGGGAGAGAGTAAGAAGGAGAGGATGTGGCATCAGAAGGGAGAGCGCAAACGGTGTCAGAGGGGAGAGATGATGATTTTGGGGTGAAGCGAAGTGGATGGATTTTCGAAGGGAAAAGAGGGTGATACATGAAGGGAGTGCTGATGGAGTTGGAGAAGAAACAGATTATAAAGAGGATAAGGAGAGATGTTTTGGAGGGCAGTGTGTATGTGGCATTGTATGTGGGAGGGATAGAAATAACAGTATCTGAGAGGTGAGAGGGGCCAGAGAGGAGAGAAGGGATGGTATTGATGGAGAGTGAGGAAGCAGGTTATTGAAGGAGAGAGTGAAAGGGCAGCAAGAGTGAGGGGAGAGGATGGCGACGGTGATAAAAGAGTGTGCAGGGTACTGGCGTGGAGAGAAAAGATGAGATCTGAGCATGATCAATCATGCACATAGTGACATACCTCTGCTCCTTGTTGGTATAAAGCACCCTTTGACGGTTGTTCACGCGAGTCTAAACAGCGTTAGTTTTATTCACACATTATTTGAATGTGCTTCAGTTGCGTGATATCACACCTTTAATAATTCAAGCACCTATTTGAATTTGTGGTTAAAATTCAAACCATTATAGATTTTCCTTTTAAATATTGCAAATTCTACAGTCACATAGCATGGAAACAGGTCCTTTGGCCAAACTTGTCCATACTGACCAAGATGCCCCATTTAAGCTCGTCCTATTGTCCATATCGCTCTAAATCTTTCCTATCCATGCACCTGTCCGTGTTTTTCAAATGTTATTATTGCACGTGCCTCAATGACTTCCTTGAGCAGCTTGTTCCATGTATGCACCATACTTTGAGAAAAGTTGCTCCTCAGCTCACATTTAAATCTTTCTCCCTCTCATCTTAAACCTCTGCCCTCAAGTTTTTAATTTCCCATTCCTGGAAAAAAAGTGTGTATACACCCTATCCTTTCCCCTCATTACTTTATATAGCTTTTTAAGATCACTCCTCAGTCTCCTACACTCCAAGAAATAAAGCCTTAGCCTGCCCAACTTCTCCCTATAATTGGGCCTTGAGTGCTGTCAACATTCTTGTCAATCTTCTTTGCATTATTTCCAACTTAATTATGCCTTTCCTAAAGCAATCTCAGTAAATTAACGTGTTTTTGCTCCATCTCTCAATCATTTAGTTCGATAAATGTGGTGACTAACCCTAATTACTTTCCAAAGGAGCAATAGTCGACCACATGGCCCTCAAATCTGCTCTTGTTCACGGTCTCATCTCCAATTTTGCCTGTTATCTGAACCTTCAGTCATCCAGTTTTGCCTGTAAGAAATAGAGAATTCTGTAAGAAGAAATTTTCCTCATCTGTATCTCAACAAGTCATCCTTATTCTGAATCTTCGTTACTGTAGTTCGAGACTTTCTAGTAAGGAAAACATTCTCGTAGAATCTTACAAGTTGTTGTAATATGCAAAGATCCTAGAGATCCTCTCTAGGATCTTTGGTTATATGCAACATGCAGTGCACTCTAATGCCGTGAATATCATTAGCTATTGGTTGAATTTCCTCTTGTTGGATGCTGCCATTCAAAGTCCAAATGTGGGCAAGGCTAGCCACACACCAGCACAAACTGCTTCTTCGTCTGAGCCCCGATTCTGTGGGGTGAGCTTCTGAGTTGAACCACAGGGCAGTTATGTTCGTGCGCAATCTAACTAGAAAGGGCCTTTCAATCTTGATTTTCATCATCCTTCTCCTTCAGTGTGATGGGCGGTGCTGCCAGATTCTGAAGGATACAATGGGTGACAACAAAGTGAGCGTGATCCCGCTTTGTTAGTGCTGATTAACCCAGGCAACAAAATCTCTGTTTGAGGACCCTAAAGTTTATTTTCACTATTCTTTTTCTTGTGGACCACTGACCCTGGTTGCAACTGTGCTCCACAGGGTTTTCAGGACTCCGTGTTGCCACGATGAGTCACGGACACAGGGAACAGGACTTGTACTCCAATGGTGATGCCTGGTATAAGATGGGTGAACTGCAATGCGTGAGATTGAATAAATCATTCAAGGTTCCTGCATGTGTAGCGCTGACTATGAGCAAAGTTTATTGGTGACCACAGTGTGCCCTGTGCTGATATGTGGAACCTGGTGCTAGACGAAGTGCTTGAATCATATACAGTTAAGGGCCTGTCCCACTTGGGCTTCATTTGCGCGTTATTTACGCGGCATTATTTACGCGTCACGGCGCATGACGCGCGCGTCGTGATGGGCGCATGGTGCGCATTACACGCGCATGGTGACGTAGGCAGTGACGCGCAGTCGCACGCGGCGCCCCAGGATTTTGGGATGTACAAAATCTTTATGTACCATCTGCGTGACGCGCAAATGATGCCCAAGTGGGACAGGCCCTTTACTCCATTTAAGAGGCATTTAGACAGATATTTAAATGGGCATAGCTTAGAAGGATAGTCCTAATAAGCATAAATAGGAATAGGTGTTTGAGGCTTTTAGATAGGCACATGACTTTGCAGGGAATGGAGCGAGATGGATCATATGCAGGCAGAGCAATTTAATTTAACTTGTCATCATGATTGGCAGAGACATTTTGGGGTGAATGGTTAGTTCCTGTGTTGTAGTGTTCTATGATAGATTGGCAAAAATTTCAATATATGTTTGTGGTGGGCCAAAAGGACCATTTCTATGCTGCATAACTTTGTGACCACTTGTATTTACAAAGAGCTGATGAAGAGATGTTGTGATTTATACATAGAGTGTACCTGCCACTCGCTGAACCTTTGGGAATCATTTATCTGGGCAAAACTTTCCATGAGTGTGTTCTCAGAAGCAGAATTTGCTTCTTGCAAATGAGAGACCTCCAATCTCACTGAAAATACAATGGGGAGCTGTAAATTGAGAAGACGGTATATATCAGATCTGTTGCTTCAAATTTCAGTTCAAATTTCCAAGCTCAGAACTTCAGCTCAAGCATCAGCATACAGAGAAGTACAAGTGCAGGTCAAGCGCTGGAACGACACCTGCAGGCAGGTGCGAAACCCTAGCTTTAACTTGGAAATAAATATCAAATAAACTACAGATGGCACAAATTTAAAATAAAAACAGAAAATGCTAGAGATACTCAGCAGGTCATGCCACATTTGTGGGCAGAGATACAGAATTAATATTTCAGGGTGAAAACGGTTTGCCAGAACTGGAAAGGAAAGAAAAGCTTGTTAAGCTGCAGGCAGAGTGAGGAGGGAGGTGTCTCTGATTGCGTAAAACCAGAGTGATCAGAGGAATAAGCTGTAAACAAGGTTATCTGATCAATGAGTGAATCTTAACTTTAATTGGTTTTGTAAACATTGACCTTGTGATACATTGATTTTTTGACAAACCCTTCCATCATATCTCTTCTCTGCTCATTCTTGTTGTATTGGTTGCTCAGTGGGACCAATATCTGAGCACTTATTCATCCAAAAAATGTACTGCCTTCATCTTCACACTAAGCACAAATCAAAGCAACCCGTGGTCATTTTAGCCCTGAAGCCCAATATGACTGCTACCCCAGGTATATCCTCAAACATTGCAAGTAATTGATTATCCCTTTAATACGATACAATAAAACTTTATTCATCCCTGGAGGGAAATTGGTCTGCCAACAGTCATTACATATAAGCTACACAAAAATTTGAAATTAAAAGTGCAAAAAAAGAGGACAAGCGATTGCTGGCTGCCTGCCGTATGCGCAGCGCCTAAACTGGAATGAACAACAAACAAACGTACGCAGTCTTATCCCCTGGGCAAAGAATTCGAAACTAGAGTGCCCCCCACACCGGGTCCCCCTTTGTTCTCTCACCGTCCCTCACGGTGGTCCCCCCCACCTGGTCCCCATTGTCTTCCCCCCCCCCCCCCCCTCCTCCCCCTCACGTTCCACCGCTGCCTCAGCTCCCTCTGCCGCCTATCCAATCTCTCCTCATAATTGACATGTACCACCCTAGGCAACCTCTTAGTGAACCTCCTCTGTATTCTCCAATTAAAATATGTCCTTCCAAGAATGACAACCTGAACTGTACACAGTATTCCAGTCTGACTTAAACTATCTTTTATAAAGGTATACTATAATCTCCCTCCTCAAATATTCTATCCCTTACTAATGAAGGCAGGTTCATGCTATAGGAGCAGAATTAGGCCATTCACCCCATCTAATTATGGCCGATCTATATTTCCCTTTCAACCCCATTCTCCTGCCTTCTCCCCATAACCCCCAACACCCATACTAATCACGAATCTGTCAATCTCTGCCTTAAAAGTATACATTGACTTGGCCTCCACAAGTATCTGAAATAACTCCTTCACCACCTTATCCATCCATGTTGCCACTTTATATTGTGCTCAATATCAATGTCACCTATATGGGGACCTGGTGCTTTAGATCTACTGCTCTCCGACTAGATTTTGAGGCTTGAGAAGTGATTTTAACAATCAATTAGGTGATCTGGTTGCTTCCAGTACTACAGTGCCCTTCATAATGTATGGGACAAAGACCCATCATTTATTTATTTGTCTCTATACTCCACAATTTGAGATTTGTAATAGAAAAAAAATCACATGTGGTTAAAGTGCACATTGTCAGATTTTAATAAAGGCCAATTTTATACATTTTGGTTTCACCATGTAGAGATTGCAGCAGTGTCAATACATAATTCCACCATTTCAGGGCACCATAATGTTTGGGACACAGCAATGTCATGTAAATGAAAGCAGTCATGTTTAGTATTTTGTTGCATATACTTTGTATGCAATGGCTGCTTCAACGCTGCGATTCATGGATATCACCAGTTGCTGGGTATCTTCTCTGGTGATGCTCTGCCAGGCCCGTATTGCAGCCATCTTTAGCTGATGCTTGGTTTGGGAGCTGTAACTTGAACTTGGGAGCCTGCATAAATTATATGGCAGACCTTGTATGAACTATTTTCTTTAAAACAAAAGGCATGCTCAATATGGTTCAGATCGGGTGATTGACTTTGTTTTAGCTTTGAAAAACTCCTTTGTTGCTTTAGCAGTGTGTTTGGGATCATTGTCTTGCTGTAGAATGAACCGCCATCCAATGAGTTTTGAGCCATTTGTTTGAACTTGAGCAAATAGGATGTGTCTATACACTTCAGAATTCATTATGCTACTACCATCAATGATGATAAATGAGCCAGTACCTTCAGCAGCCATACATGCCCAGGCCATTACAACCCCACCACCGTGTTTCACAGATGAGGTGGTATGCTTTGGATCTTGGGCAGCTCCTTCTCTCCTCCATACTTTGGTCTTGCCATCATCTGATATAAGTTAATCTTCGTCTCATCTGTCCACAGGGCCGATTTCCAGAACTGTGGTTGCTCTTTTAAATACTTCTTGGCAAACTGTAACCTGGACATCCTATTTTTGCGGCTAACCAGTGGTTTGCATCTTGCAGTGTAGCCTCTGTATTTCCGTTTATGAAGTCTTCTGCGGACAGTGGTCATTGACAAATCCATACCCGACTCCTGAAGAGTGTTTCTGATCTGTCAGACAGGTGTTTGGGGATTTTTCTTTATTATAGAGAGTGGAAGTCTTCCCTGGCGGCCTGCCAGTCCCTTTGCGATTAGTAAGCTCACCAGTGCTCTCTTTCTTCCTAATGATGTTCTAAACAGTTGATTTTGGTAAGCCTAAGGTTTGGCTGATGGTTCTAAGTTTTATTCTTGTTTCTCAGTCTCGTAATAGCTTCTTTAACTTTCATTGGCACAACGTTGGTCCCCATGTTGATAAACAGAAATAAAAGTTTCCAAAGATGATGGAAAGACTGGAGGAAAGACTAGGTGATGAGAGTTCTCTTATACCTGCATTAAGGAGGCATTTGGACACACCTGATCAATTACAAACACTTACGAAGTCATGCGTCCCAAATATTATGGTGCCCTGAAATGGGGGGGGACTATGTATAAACAGAGCTGTAATTTCTACATGGTGAAACCAAAATGCATAAGAAACACCCTCTAATAAAAGCTGACAATGTGCACTTTCACCACATGTGATTTTTTTCTATTACAAATCTCAAATTGTGGAGTACTGAGGCAAATAAATAAATGATGGGTCTTTGTCCCAAACATTATGGTGGACACTGTATTGTTTGTAGGGACTTTCCACTGTGCAAATTAGCCACTGTACTTACTAGATTGCCTTCACTACATTTAGCATATATGCTAGTTTCAACTTGCTTAGAGAAGTGCAGCCATCATCAATGGTGCTACATAAATGTTATTTATTTCAATTATAAACATGTTTATGTGCAGACACACGTGCAATTGTTTAGAAGAGTATTTCCAATCTGTGTTTTTGTTGTAGGTTCTTATCCATAATGATATGCTTTCTTCTCACTACTCCAAACTCTGCATAATTGTAGCTTCTATTTAAAATAAACTTCATTCAATTATAACTTTGCTTCCCAAGTCATTATTGTATAACTGATTATACTATACCGATAATCACTCTGCTAAGCTCAACTTAAAGGTAAAATCTCCTTTATTTCGGAAATATGTTCCTTGCCAACTTTGTTTTTCATTTTGGTACCAGTAATGTTGGACTAGACATCTGAAGAATTATTGTTATTTATTTCTCACAAGCTTGCTGGTTAGATTGCAATTGCAGTAGATCAAATACCACTAGTTTACAACCCTATCCCCATTCATAAAAAGCCCATTGCTCAGTGCACTGTCTATTGGCATTGCCAGGCAACGTGAACTGAGGCTGCAATCCAAGGAAATCTAAGACCTCAAAATCTAAGACTTCAAACACTGTTAGCCTGTGAAACCTTTAACAAAACATCAGTTTCAGCATTGGTGCAACATGCCAACATTCCATTCCCTTTAATTTACATAATATGTGACATAAAAACAGAAAAGAAACTCCAAAACTTTACAAAGTCCATATGTTATCCAGTCCAAACAGTACCCGTTACAAAACGGTAATGAATCTCATGATGTGAGAAGAAAATAATTCTTACTCACAATCCTTTTAATTTTGCCTTGCCCATTGAAAATCAGGAATAAAAACATCATTAAGCACTTGTCAGCAACAGAGATATCAAATAAAATTTGCTATCAATTTTCAAATTGTTAGATTCATCAAGGTGTAAAATTTTCCCTGGGAATCAGTTTATTTAAAAATGAATATGTTTGCCATCATTTACTCGTGTAAATGCACTTTTAAACATGTATTTATTGTAATATACTAAAGGAACCAAACATTTGTGCAGAGGGCCACTTTTAGGTTAGAACAGAATGCTGCTACTGGCATCTCTATTCACATGATATACACAGCTGCTGGAGATACATAGTGATATCAAGTGACTTGCGAAGCTTGTTTAATATAAATTGTGCAAATATATTAAGCCTCTGAAAGGTTGAATTCCCCACCGTCAACTCCAGCTACACTTTACACTGCTTCAGGAAAACAGCCAACATAGTCAAGGACCTCTCTCATCCCAGGCGCCAGGTTTTGGCACCATTTTCAAAGTGGTCCCAAAATGGTATATAACCACATCTGTACAACTGATAAACCAATTCAAACTGGGCCAGTATCTCAAACTAACATCTCATAATTATAATTCTACCAAAATGACCCGGGATTCCAAATTCATTGTGGCATTTGCTGACATATCTCACTGAGCATCCTCAAACTTTCACCAAAGATCCCCTATTTGATGCAGTACCTCCAAACCAATCGATTGCAAACCATCGCCCAACAAGAAAACAATCATTGGTGCCCATTCTCAATAGGAGGGCTGCGCAGCAGGTCAGGAGATAGAGGAAACTGCATCAATAAGAACAGTAATTCATTTGCCTTCAGGCAGGGTCATCGTTGAATAGCAGAGGGATTAATTAATCAGCTGAGTACCCCCCAAGTGTGCACCAGGTAGACATACAAAAATGGTAAGGAACCTGTCTAGTAAAGCTGCGATACAGGATTACTTGCACTGTAAGCATCATTAACAGCATGCAAAGGAAAGTAAAGCAATCTCACAACCAAATGCAGTCCTATCAAATCTTTTTGCAACTAGTGATGGTCAATTAAACAGCCAGCTGGAAGAAGACACGGCTCCAAGAATATTGCTATCCTCAGTGATGGTGAGCTCAGCTAATGAAATGGCTGAAGCCAAGCTCACATCCAAGTTTAGCCAGAAGTGCCACATAGATCATCAATCTCGGACTCCTCCTGCGATACACACCATCACCAGAGCTAATCTCCATCCAGTTCAATGCATTTCCCTCAAGGTCAAAAAGCAGCTGAGTGCATGGGAGACGAAAAAGGCTTGGGACAAGAACCGCATTGCGAGAGATAGTTACATCCAGCTTTAGTACTGAAGATCTGCTCAGAAATAGTTGCATCAGTAGCCCCAAGCTATGTTGCATCTTCTAGATAATGTGAGAAAGCACCCAAGTATGTCCTGTTCATTAAAACAGGTCAAATCCAATCTGGCTAATTATTGGCCTCAGTCTACTTTCATTCATCAGCAAAGCTATGGAAGTTATCCAGAAAAGTGTTAGGTGCTGAGAGCTCTCTTATACCTGCATTAAGGAGGCAATTAAACACACCTGAGCAAATACAAACACCTGTGAAGCCATGTGTCCCAAACATTATGGTATCCTGAAATGGTTGGGCTATGTATAAACACAGCTGCAATTTATACATGGTAAAACCAAAATGGGTAAAAATGGCCTTTAATAAAATCTGTGCACTTTGACCACATCTAAAATTGTGGAGTGCCGAGGCAAATAAACAAATGATGGGTCTTTGTTCTAGACATTATGGAGGGCACTGTAATATCGAACCAAAGAAAATTGTCAGGTCATCACTATCTCCCAACAAGAGAAAGTCTACCCACTTTTCCTTAACACTCAGTGACACCGCCATCACCGATTCTCCTCCCCCCCACCCAACCACATGCTATCACTAATTCAGGAGAGGAGGGCGGGGGTCATTATTTATCAGAATCTCAGCTACACAAATATCATGGCTACAAGACCAAAGACCAGATCAGGGCATCCCATGGCGAATGATTCATCTCTTGAAACCCCAAGGCCTTTCCATTATCTGTAAGATATAGGTCAGTAGCAAGATGGAATATTCTCCACTTGCCTAGATGACTGCAGTTCAACAACTTGGAAGCTTGACACCATCAAAGCCCATGTTATTAGCTCTCCATCACCTAACCCTGAAAATTAATTATCTGTAGCACAGTGGCTGCAGTGCACACCACCTACAATATATAGCACAGTTACTCCCCAAGGCCACTCCACCAGCACCTCCCAAATATGGGATCTCAACCACCAAGGAAAAAAGGAGCAGAGATGTGAACACTACCACATGCAGCTTTCTTCCTGGTCACTCACTATCCTGACTTGGAAATGAATCATATGTCCATCACCAACATTGGATCTAAATTCTAGAATTCACAATAACTAACATCTTTGAAAGGGCAATTGGGAATGGTTCAAAAATGCGGATCTGGCCATTGATAACCCCATCTCGAGAATGAATTAAAAAAAGCACAACTCCAGATACATTGTAAAATTGTTGACTTGGACAGAGCTAGAAAACCACTCTTTTCAACGGAGGAGATGTTAGTCCTCACAGTTATGGCCATGTCCCAAGCAGTGAATAAAAAGTTAATTAATGTCAGTGCAGCAAAATGAATGCCAACATCAGCAAAATCGTGGCAATCAGTCAATGATCAAGCAGGTGGGCAGAATTAATGGAGGTCAATACAGCTGTCATTAAAATATTATAATCCAGAAACTTTGGAGCAAATGCAAGGAGCAAACATTTAACGTGTGCAAACATTCCTCCCACTTTGAAAGATCGACTTTGAACCAAGAGCACATGGCAAACAACACCAACAATAACTAAAGTTCTCCCTGAACATGACCATTAAACTCATCTCAGCCCGAGCTGAACAAGGCTTCCACTGAATTTCTTTGCCTATCATTATTCCAGTGCCATATGGTGCTTGATCTGAGCAACATTATGTGCTGGCTTTGCCTATGGTGTCCAGATCCCCAATAGATAAATACTTCTTTCTCGTTATCAATTTCTTATTTGTCCTTGAACAAACCACAAAGTGCTAGAGGAACTCGGAGGGTCAGACAGCATCTGTGGAGGAAATAGACAGGTGACCTTTCGGGTCGGGAACCTGCTTCAGCCGGACATGGCTGAAGAGCAAGAGAGTAGCAGCAATCAAAGAGGGGGAGCAGTGAGAGGGATAGAACACAGAACTCCCATCATATTGAGCAGTGTATCTTAAACTGGTGAATGGTTCACCCAAGGGCGAATGAAATTATTTTGGGGTGAATGAAACTAGAGGGGTGACTGAAGGGTGAATGACTTAATTTATTCAGATATTTATATTTTTTTTTCTGTACTTAAAAAAGGCATTGCCATTAAGGTGGTTAGTAAGCTCTTATTGGTATTAATGGCAGTGGAGCTGAAAATTTGATATGTTTTTCTCTCTCTAATTCAAAGTAGCAGGATATTTCCCAAATTTACTGTAATATAACCTTTTAGGAGACGATCAGAAGAACTAGTGGGATCATAAATTTATAAACGGAAACACTGGAGGATCGCCGTAGGCAACTGTTGAACTGTAACTTTACTTTGTGTAGCAATTTAGCTACCAAAGTTGATATTTGGTGGTATTGTGAGCTATCGTCGGGAGGTTATAGAAAGCTATATTAGTTAGATACTAATATATTAAATCACATACTCCATGGTTTTTTGAGCTAGTTTTCCAAGAAAAAAACTGCAGTAATCAAAGCCCAAAATGGTAGGATGGGGCTGAAGCCCAGTGTTTAGACGTTGGAATTTTTTTTTAATCATTCCAATAAAATGATTTTCCAACTCCAGTGGTAATAAAAAAAATGTTTTTCACTCCTAGTTACATTATATACTTTTAGGATGATCAAAAAAAGTTGATTAAAATAAACACTTAAGAAATTAGTGCTTTTCTCTCTCTCTCTCTCTCTCTCTCTCTCTCTCTCTCTCTCTCTCTCTCTCTCTCTCTCTCTCTCGCATGACACAATAAATAAATAAATAAATAGATAGATCCGCCAGTCAATCTATCCGTAACTAAAACTCTGATCTTGTTATCTCCCGGTTTGGCGGTCTTTCTATTTGAGCAAAAACGGTTCAGATTGTGCTACGATTTTTCGTCAGTTCACTCACCGTTCTTCTGTGCTGCGAGTGCACCTAGTTTCGTTCTGATCGGTTGAATGTCGTAAAAGTTAGCAAGGTTTAAAAATCTTAAAAACTGCGCATACGCAGATTGGTCTCTTCTCCTGTCGGTCGACGCAGCGCGGATTAGTCCCTTCCCCTGTCACTCCCTGGGACGGTCCGCCCCTTCCTGCGCCATCGTGTCTTTACTGGAACTGAGGGTGGCCGGCGGAGGTTTCCATCCGGAATTTCAGAGGGACCCGAGGCAGCCCCGCCCCAAGCAGCAGCCCAGTGTCGGAGACCCGACCTAGCACAGCACAGCGTGGGAGGCCCAGCCCAGCGTCGGAGACCCAGCCCTGAGATGTCGCCGATGTCGCCAAATGGAAAGCAGAGACTATGATCCCGGCGGAGGAGAACGACCAGCGACCAGCGCCCGCTGTGAGTCCCCATCGCACCGCCAGCTCCAGCTCCTTCCCCTCTGGTCCCCTTCACTGACTCCATCCCCCCATGGCTCTTCCCCCGTCTTTTCTCTGAGCTCTCTCCCCCCTGCTCCATACCCCTCCCCTGCCACACACCCCTCCCCAACACCCCACCATACCCCTCCCTCCCACACCCCCTGCCCACACACCCCTCCCCCCCACAAGCCCCCCGGGCCCACATCCCCCCCGCCCACACATCCCCCCCGCCCACACCAACCACCAACCCCCCCCCCCACCCGCCCCCACAACTCCCCCGCTCCCACAGGTCCCACTTAGTCTAGTTATATATAAAATTATACACAAGGGAGAATAAGACAAAAATTACCAAATTAAATTAGAAAATTTAGTCGAGGGCGAATTAAATTTTGTGATAAAGACTCAAGGGTGAATGACACTGAAATAGTTTAAGAAGCACTGATATAGAGGAGAACATCTTCATAAAAGTCATACTTTGAGGAGATTTTGCAGTGGAGCAGTTTAAGATTCCAGTATCTGCAGTTCCCTGTGTCCTTGAATGACTTAATAACGTCCTAGTTCCCAGGCTTACCATATGGGCAGCATTGTAAACATCTTTTTGATGTAATACTGCTGTTAACTTCAAGTTATTCATATCATAGCAACATCACAATTTCAATGGACGTTTTATTCA
This sequence comes from Leucoraja erinaceus, assembly GCF_028641065.1. Classification (NCBI taxonomy): domain Eukaryota; kingdom Metazoa; phylum Chordata; class Chondrichthyes; order Rajiformes; family Rajidae; genus Leucoraja; species Leucoraja erinaceus. The sequence continues at coordinate 8,094,643 of NC_073398.1, forward strand.
AGAGTGAGTTGGGAGGTAAGATTTTATCAATTAGAGGGAAATTGTGGGATGTACCACATGAATTTCCACATTTCCTCGCGGGCAAGGCCCCCCGAGGGGAGAAGCAAAAGAGAAACGAACCCTTAAATACGTACCAGGCCATGCTGTTTTATCTATAAACTGGGCAGTATTTCCTGTTACTTTAACTGCATCTCAAATTAAGACCAGATGACTGGAGCATTCAGAGCAGGTTCTATGAGTTCATGAGGCTTGCACTAGTTTGATTAAAAAACGGAACTTTAGGTCTAGTTTGAAGCCACGAAGAGCATTGCCTTGTTGCTATGAGCAACCGGAAGCCACAGTGCAGTAAGCACATCCTACAAGGAGGAATGCTGTCTAATCTCACATCATTCTAATATCAAAAGCATTTGAATCAGATTTTTAATTCTTCTGTCAGTTCAAGGACATCTAAATGTAAACTAATAGTTTCAGGCAGTTTGTTGAACAAGTGAATCGAATTGCATGAATTGTCAGCAGTGTGTAATCACAAGCACATACATATACATTGGGTTTAGGATTAAATGGGGAGGTTGTGGGGGGAGAGAGGTGTGTGGGCGGGGAGGGAATGAGCTCAGAGAAAAGATGGGGACAGTATTCAGTTGAAATATGGTTTTTCACATTAAAAACAAGCGTTGCCTGAATGTATCTGATTTTCTTTACTCCACTTCCCCAGAGAAGTTAATATTGTTTTAACATATAATTATAAAAACATCACATTAAAAGGATTATGTAGAGAGCAAATATTCATTGATTTTAGATAGGAACATGAGCAAAGTTGATTTTAGTAATGGTGATAATTTAAAATTTTAAAACTCGACCGCAATTCAAAAGTAGCATAATAATTGATTCCATTAATACCACAGATATTAGGTGATAGAGCTGTGCAATATTGAAGAATTATATGGACTATCAAGTTAAATTATCAAAAGCATTAACAACTGAGCTAATATCCTTTCATCACGGTGACCCAGAAAAAACCCAGCCCAGAGCAATGAAATGGAAATCTGTTCCATCTGCTGACTTTCTATATTAAGAGACTGAAAGTCTCAGCCCTTTAGCAATGCCAATATAAAATATCTTTGGAAGAATCATTAGACCTTTTAACTTATAAATAAAGGTAAAGATTTGTATTTACTACGCATGACACACACCCTTACATTATTTCAGTTTTGTCGAGCGCACAGATGATTATAGGGTGATTTGGAAAGGCCACATCAACTTAAAACCACTAATCGCTCTTCTTTTCCAAAAGCAACATGGAAACCTGTCGCAGCTCTGTTTCTCTCACCTCAGCTGCCATTCATTCTGGCACATCTTGGCTCTGGCAAGGACAACGTATAAAATGTATTGTGGTTACTCATCTGGACTATTCCAACAGCACCATCCAAATCTTCAGCAACTACAACAAGGAGAAAAGGAGAAAGACAGCTGGGATCTGAGGCCATCACCTTCTGCACATTCCCCTCCAAATCACACATCACTCAGACTTGGAAATGTACAGTTTCAGATTAGTTTGTCATATACACCAGGGTGTAATGTCTTATTCACATAAAGCTCATGAATAACACAGCGTGGTTGTTCTTCAAGCTCCTGGGTGGTGGTTATTGAGACAGGTTGTTGATCTTGGGTCCTGGAATGATGGAGATCCCTGAAGCAGATGGGGACAGTATTCAGTTGAATTGAGAGGTTGAAGATGTTGGCCAAGTCTGTAGATAGACAAAAATGCTGGAGAAACTCAGCAGGTGAGGCAGCATCTATGGAGCGAAGGAAATAGGCAACGTTTCGAGTCGAGACCCTTCGTCAGACTGATGTGAGGTTGGAGGGGTGGGCGTGAAGAAGAAAGGAATAGGCGGAGACAGTGGGCTGAGGGAGAGCTGGGAAGGGGAGGAGAAAGCAGGGACTACCTGAAATTAGAGAAGTCAATGTTCATACCGCTGGGGTGTAAACTGCCCAAGTGAAATATGAGGTGCTGCTCCTCCAATTTACGGTGGGCCTCATTCTGGCCATGGAGGAGGCCCAGGACAGAAAGGTCGGATTCGGAATGGGAGGGGGAGTTGAAGTGCTGAGCCACCGGGGGAATCAGGTTGGTTATTGCGAACTGAGCAGAGCTGAAATGAAATGAAATGATGAAATGAAATGATTCAATTTATTGTCATTGTCAGTGTACAGTACAGAGACAATGAAATGCATTTTTAGCATCTCCCTTGAAAGGGAGACACAGGGCGTCGCGGTGTGCCCGCTGTTGGGCGAAGCGATCGCCAAGCCTACGCTTGGTCTCACCGATGTAGAGCAGCTGACATCTAGAGCAGCGGATGCAATAGATGAGGTTGGAGGAGGTGCAGGTGAACCTCTGCCGCACCTGGAAAGACTGCTTGGGTCCTTGAATGGAGTCAAGGGGGGAGGTAAAGCGACAAGTGTAGCATTCCCTGTGGTTGCAACGGAAAGTGCCAGGAGAGGGGGTGGTTTAGGACAAATTGACCAGGGAGTTACGGAGGGAGTGGTCTCTGCAAAAACCAGACAGGAGATGAGAAAATGTGGCCAGTGGTGGGATCCCGTTGGCGGTGGCGAAAATGCCGGAGGATTATTTGTTGTATGTGACGGCTGGTAGGGTGGAAGGTGAGGACAAGAGGGAATCTGCCCTTATTACAAGTGGGGGGATGGGGAGTGAGAGCAGAGTTACGGGGTATAGAAGAGACCCTGGTGAGAGCCTCATCTATAGTAGCAGAGGGGAACCCCCGTTCCCTGAAGAATGAGGTCAAGTCTGTGGTCAGTTGATTGGCACATGAATCGGCAGTTCCTTAATCGTAGCTGTCAAAACCCAGGCATTGTGGGAGTGACCTCACCAGTAGGACTGGAGTGGCTTAATGTGGCAGATCACCACTGCTTTCTCCATTGAAATCAATGTTTGATCATAAAAGCTGGCCGATCCGTTACTCATGTCCTGAGAAAGGAATACATTTTAAAATCTCATTTGAAATGTGCATGAATTGCCAACATCTTCAACTGAAGCTAAGCTCCTGACTGGAATGGTCATCCTACAATTATTTTGCAATGGAATCTCAATCTACTTTGCTGGCTTTAATTTGTTCTTTTCATACCTTTCATTCATTTGTTCTTGGTACTTTTTCATGTCTCCAGTTTCCATCTCTCCTGACTCTCAGTCTGAAGAAAGGTCTCATCCCAAAACATCACCTATTTATTTTCTCCAGAGATGCTGCCTGACCCGCCGAATTACACCAGCATTTTGTGTCTATCTACGGTGTAAACCAGCATCTGCAGTTCCTTCCTGCACATGTACTTTAACTCTTCAGTTTTGATCTTGGGATTGTGTTCATTCAGTCCTATTCTGCATCCATACCCACACCTTCTCATGTGGCCTCTCTGTGCCCCAGGTCCCACTCATCTGCTATTCTTCTCTTACTTTGAATATTAGGGGCATCTATCCAGCTACCTCTGCTGTAGACTTCACCCATCTAATCCAACCAGTCACCTCACCACCACCCCTCCCCTCCATTTTTCCATACCTTCAAGACATGGAGCATATTCAAAATAGAGGTTGATGTATCTTTGGGTATTGAGATAATTGTGGGACATGGAGTTAATGTATGTAAGCAAGGCGGGTAAAAGGATTAGCTGTCATCTTAACAAATGGCACAGCAGATGCAAGAGGCTAAATTCCCCAGTCCTGCTTCTAATTCTTACGTTCTAATTTCATCCCTTGGCTCTTTGCGTCAGAGAAGTGTAGAATACAAATGGAGTGGATTAGAGTTTGAAACCAATTAGATTGTGAAAAGAATTTACTCACGAAGAATTTAACACTGCATTGGGAGATTAAACCAATTTTTAAAATCCAGTGTTGGAAATCTAAAATTAAATCAAGAAATACTGGGAACAGTCAGCAGGCAAAGCTGTGTTCTGGAGAGACAATGGGGATATTATAACTGTGGGGGTATCATCTGTTTTTCCGGAGCCTGTTATTTTTTGCCAGACGCCATTTCTTTGTGTTTGTCTATTTTCAAAGTAACTTTTAAGCAATTCTCTAGTTCACAATTAAAATCTTGTTACACACTATTCTGCCTGCTTAATGCAAATAGTTCCCAAATTCATCACTCATACCATATCCCCGTTATGGAAACATGTGTTATATGTATCATCTTTTTATTGGAATTGGATATGAGCTGTATACTTCTGAACAGTCAGTGCAATGTTTCCATGGCTTGCCCAGTTAATTTTCAATTCTTTCCCACTCTAATCACAGAAATTCACACTGTTCCAGCCTGAACAAAAACCTGACAACATGCAACCTTTTGATTAGCCATCTTTCAATCTTCCAAGCTCAATATTCAGTCTAACAAAGATTATTCTTTTTTTTGAACAACAGCCATTCCCAATTCCTTATATAGCTCCCCCAGACCTGTCTGTCAGCAGCCCTTTCTCGAGACATTCGCTCTGGATTATTGCTGTGGTATTCTGATCACATAATGACTTTACGTAACTTAAATGAGTTGTTCATCAGGCTCTTGAGCATTGCATAACACCAACCACAACACTACCTCAGCAACTGATCTCCTGTGGGCTTTGTTTTGGTTGCACGGCAGACTTGGTTTTGTACTATTATGTTTGGTTGCCTAATATTACTGATTATTAATTACTAATTTGTATATTTACTTATGCATTATTGCATTAATGAGCCTGCAAAGTTGCAGCAGGTAAGAAATGCATTGTCGCATTATCACTATAAATGACAAACATCCGTGACATTTGAAGTGTGGTAGTAGAAAAGAAAGGCAAAATGGAGATACGAGGAATTGCACACACTGGTTTACAGAAATAGAGATCGGGGTGAAATGTAAAAGCATTAGTTAGACTGTGGTGGAAAATAACAAGATTGTGTAAATGAGCTAAATAGTGAAACCAATGATCACAAATTCCCTTAATTCCATGTGTTGCTGCAGGCAAGATCGTCAGGGAAAAGCAACCAACCAAACTTAAACAATAGAGTATCAGGAGAATCTGATATTAAGCAATTTTACTTCAATATTTTTGGGAATCATGGAGATACTGTAAAGAGATTAAATAGATTTATCATTGGGTAGCTTTGTACATGGCCTTTAATTAGAAATACCCTTTTGGTTTTAAATGTATCTGCTGTGTGGATTTAGCACCATTATTATGCCAACACCTTCTGTTTGTGCTTTACTGTTCCAGAACCTACATTTAAAATTTAGAAAATTCTATCTTGCCAGATCTATGTGCTTGCACAGGTACAGACTGCTCAAAGGAAAGAACGTTATTTCACTTTGGACAGAATCACAAGGTAAAGGAACAAAAAATATTCAATGATGTAAATTTGTTGAGTTCTCGTGTCGGTTTCCAATATTCTCTCTGAGAAGCTGTCACTTTGTGGCAACAAAGGCTTTTTAAGCAACAAATCCTTGTTCCAGCCATGAGATACTGGCTTGAAGTTGTTCAAATATTTTGGAAAGAAGCTTAAAAAACAGCTTGTCTGGTTAAAGCCAGATTTTGGGTCAAGGCTAAAAGATTGTTACAGACTCTTGCTGCGTGGCCCTGTGACTAAATTTTGCACTTCACACAGGACTGTTGCGATCAGTTGCTTGCCAAGTATTCCTATCACTGTTTGAACAAAAACACTCTCCATTGGTTCTTTAAATGTTCAGTTGGAAGTGCAAATTAAATGGTTGATTGCAACACAGTTTTCAGATTCGTATGCCTTTGCTTGTCTGGATGTCTGCCTTAATCTGTGCTACAATCCAGTCATACTTAAGGAGCAAAAAGAGATATTTAATAGTCACCCCAGTGTCAATACAGTGATCCATTCAAACCATCTTCAAGGGCACACTCTTAATGTTTCTGTCATTTTAATGAGAAAATCAATATTCATCGTTTGTGAAAAATTAAGTTTGATATCTCTTAACAAATATTCCCTTTGGACACTTTCCTTTCTTGGTATGTGACAGTATTAAACACATCTTAAAATACCACCACCAAAATAGCATTACCATTTATTATAACATGATATAAAACAGGATGTGATATGGACAAGGCATATTAACACTTGTAATTAGCATTTTATAATTATAGACTCTGCTCATTGTACGCTATGTACACAATGAACATAATTACAATTTTTACATACAATGGGGTACTGAATGGTAAGCCCTCTACATATTGCTTTGCATTTGAGCTACATCGGCGCATTGGAGATGGAGCAAATCGTCCATAAAGCTTGTATGAAAGGTTCACTAAAGAGAGAACATAGGGTAACTGGAAAATAAAAGTGAAACAGTTTTCCTTTTTGCCAAAAACAGTTTGGCAGTAACTGCATTCATTACAACATTAAGTATAAATAGTTACAGCAGATGGCATTATCAAATAACCGCATTTATCGGCACCAGTACAGTGGCACTGAAATCATTGAAGTTGTAACAAAACAAATATGAATCTGCTTCCTATTGTATACCTTAAACCTTAGTCATGTTATAAAAGATATGGCAACAGTTACAAGTAAACTCAAGGTCAGGCATTAAATTAAACATACTGTACTATCTAAAACGCAAACAAAATTCTAACATATGACCCAAATTAAGATCCTAATCACCATTTCTGCTAACGTACCGTAATTTCTATATATGGACAATTTAAAAAGAGTAAAATACAAAACTGTTGTGAACCAATACATGCTCCTGAAGTAAGCAAAATATCGGCATTATATCCAAAATGGTATTTCCTATAAGGAGTGTTTAATAGAGAGTCAAGTGTCGCTGCCTGCACTTGATGCATTCTTGTGCTCTGGTGCACTTGATATCCACATCCAACTGCTGACCTTCGACCACAGTCCCATTGCACTTCTCAATGCAGTCAAAGCTCTTCCATTCAACGTTGTTTAGGTTATAATTTTCCTGTGTCGATGGCCAGAGCTGCATTATCAAAAAGAAAGGCCATAAAAAAATTATTCAGTGAAATGTGTTGTTCAATATACAGGTCCACCACTGGTTTTCCAGCAACTGATGGTCTGTCACCTTCTTTAATCCGGACAAAACTACGAAAGTACACTTGAAATCCCCCTCAGAAGTCCTCCCAAAAGTATGACACCTTGCCCAATCTCAACCTTATAGGGACTTGGCGGCCGATTGAATTTGGCCCGAGGCCCTGGAACTCCGGCCCAGTCAGAGCCGGCAGATCTGCTCCCCTAGCCGACTTCCACCGCCTATCGGCGAGTAAAATACGCCTCCTGCGGCCAGGGCTCTGGAACTTAGGCCCAGACAGGCTGGCAGATTCGTTCCCATAGCTGACTTCCCAGCTGACTTTGCGGGCCAGTATCTCGTCCCACCAGCAGCCTAGATGGACTGTTCCAGTACCAATTGACTCCTCTCGGAGGCCGGCTAATCAGATAATCCAACAAGGCTCTGGAACTAAGCTTGTTGGAAAAACGGTCGTGGACCTGTATATCAAAATTCAATACAACTGTCCACGATTATCTTTTTAACACATGTCACGAGTATCAGATTAATATGCCCCAAATGCCGCAATTAAAATTCGAGCTGTGTTATCTAATCCAAATCATTCTTTTTATATTACTTTTATTTTTCTTTCTGGTTTCCATGTTTTTGTGGTTCTTTTGAAACAGCAGAATCCCAAGCGAAAATAAAATCTTTGAAGTTATTAAAAACATGACAACTAACGGTTGGGTTCAGATTTTGCTTCTTCTTTAGTTGCAACTGAAAGTTTTATCCTCCTTTCAAGTGCCAAGTCTAAGATCCAATTATTCTCAGGTAAGAATGTGTTCCTATTGTCATCATCTGCTACTCACTCCATCCAATCTTCCCACTGGTTTTCTAATATCCTGACTTTGTCTCTCATGAATTTCCTCACCAAAGATTCATCTTATGCCCAATTTGAATGCAGTCAGGTGACCTCTTTTACCATCAAACCTGACAACTCCCATCACAAAATGTAATCTAAGTATCGTGACAATTCTCAGTCCACCTGCATCCCTCTATCCCACCTATTTCTCTCTTTAGATGCTTTGATTTGGAATGTTTAATGTGATATTGACAGTCATTTAATCTACTTCATCCCTCACCCTCACATGAACTTGCAGTGGGATGTTCTAACATTTTTTTAGCTTTGACATTTTCTACGCCACTGTTAAGAAAAGTCTGTGGTTGTGATATGTAAGGCAAGAAAATTACTAGTGGGGTTAAACGATTATTGCGTTCACAACAATTACAGTCCCTGTTAGACAGAAAAAAACATAAAAAATCAATTGGTCTTGATTCAGGGGTGATTGTCAATTTTCTAGACCTGAAGGAAAGAAGAACAAAAATGAAGCAAACTGATGAGAATTTGCCCCAACACAGTAGGACAAGTATTTTACAATTACAAAACAGTTGAGAAAATATTACACTTAGGTTTATGGGATGAAAAAAGGTACAACATTGAAAAACCAAAAACAAATAAATGAAGCTTACTTTTTTCTAAACCTCATACACACATGAAATGAGATCCTTCAGTGAGCTGTGGGTGTGATGGAGATGGAGACTTTGGGGACTGGGGCGGAGAAGACAGATTATTTTCTGAAAAGAATAGGGAATGTGAAAAAGAATAAGCAAAAATTAAAAAAATAAACATCGACAAAAGACTACAATCAAAAAGCACAAGAAACTGTTTTCTGAACGAATATACTTTGTTTTACAGTGTAAACTAAATGTCAAAAAAACCCAATGATTAATACATAAATGGCCACATTTAGTAACAGGGCTTTAAGACGCAACAATCAACACTCTCACGCCACTGCCTATTTTAATACATATAGCAAAGCTATGACTGGATTCATTAAAATCTCTAAATTGTATCTCAATTTATTTACTGCACGTACAAACACAAAAACCATGCTCAGAAAATTCAACTAACGAGCTGAAGCCAACAATGAACAAAAATGTGGATACCATGATGAATGTAATGGAAAGATCAGAGAATGACTTTCCAAACTGCCAATGCCATTATTTGATACTAAATAGTGGATTCATATATTTATGTCTCTTTCGAATCACAGTTCAAATTAGCTATGTTTCTGCTATGGGGTTTTAGACAATAGGTGCAGGAGTAGGCCGTTCAGACCTTTGAGCCAGCACCGCCATTCACTGTGATCATGTCAGATCATCCACAATCAGTACCCGTTCCTGCCTTCTCCCCATATCCTTTGACTCCGCTATCCTTAAGAGCTCTATCTAACTCTCTCTTGAAAGCATCCAGATAATTGGCCTCCACTGCCTTCTGAGGCAAAGAATTCCACAGATTCACAACCCTCTGTGTCAAAAAGTTTTTCCTTGTCTCCATTCTAAATGGCTTACCCTTTATTCTTAAACTGTGGCCCCTGGTTCTGGACTCCCCAACATCGGGAAGATGTTTCCTGAATCTAGCATGTCCAAACCCTTAATAATCTTATATGTTTCAATAAGATCCCCTCTCGTTCTTTTGAATTCCGGTATATACAATCCCAGTCACTCTATTCTTTCAACATATGACAGTCCCGCCATCCCGGGAATTAACCGCACTCCCTCAATAGCAAGAATGTCCTTCTTCAAATTTGGAGACCAAAACTGCGCACAATACTCCAGGTGTGGTCTCACCAGGGTCCTGTACAACTGCAGAAGGACTTCTTTGCTCTTATAACTCCTCGCGTTATGAAGGCCAACATGCCATTAGCTTTCTTCACTGCCTGCTGTACCTGCATGCCTACTTTCAGTGACTGATGAACAAGGACACCCAGATCTTGTACTTCCCATTTTCCTAAAGTGTCATCATTCAGATAATAATCTGCCTTCCTGTTCTTGCCACAAAGTGGATAACCTCACATGTATCCACATTAAACTGCATCTGCCATGTATCTGCCCACTCACTCAACCTGTCCAAGTCACCCTGCATCCTCACAGCATATTCCTCACAGTTCACACTGCCACCCAGCTTTGTATCATCTGCAAATTTGCTAATCTTACTTTTAACCCCTTCATCTAAATCATTAATGTATATTGTAAATAGCTGCGGTCCCAGCACCGAGTCTTGTGGTACACCACTAGTCACTGCCTGACATTCTGAAAGGGACCCGTTAATCTCTACTCTTTGTTTCCTGTCTGCCAACCAATCTTCTATCCATGTCAATACCCTATCCCCAATACCATGTGCTCTAGTTTTGCCCACTAATCTCCTATGTGGGACCTTATCAAAGGCTTTCTGAAAGTCCAGGTCCCTTGTCCATTTTCCCAGTTACATCCTCAAAAAATTCCAGGAGATTAGTCAAGCATGATTTTCCTTTTGTAATCCATGCTGACTCTGACCGATCCTGTTACTCCTATCCAATTGTGCTGCTATTTCATCTGTTATAATTGACTCCAGCATCTTGCACACCACCGACGTCAGGCTAACTGGTCTGTAATTTCCTGTTTTCTCTCTCCCTTCTTTCTTAAAAAGTATGATAACATTAGCTACCCTCCAATCCACAGGAACTAATCCGAACATCACGGGGTGACGCCTGTTTGGTGGTGAGTAGTCGCCCAAACAGTTGTACCTTTTTCTGGTCGCCGCTGGAATTTCAACAAGCTGAAAATTTTTGGCAACCTGCTGTGACTATGATGGGTGCTGGCAAGTCGCCGAAAAAATTGCGTAAGTGGGACAGGCCCTTTAAGTACCCTGGGATGCAGACCATCAGGCACTGGGGATCTATCAGCCTTCAGTTCCACCAGTCTACCCAACACCATTTCCTGCCTAATGTGAATCTCCTTCAGTTCCTCTGTCACCCTAGGTCCTCTGATTGGAAGATCTTTTCGATTGGAAGAAAAATGGCATGCTTATGCACAATGGAAAAATGAAAATAGTTACTATAAAATCACAAGATGCTCCTCCACGTGTTTCAAAGACGCAAAGCAATATTTACAAGTGAATGTCTTAATACTGAGACAAAAGAAAATTAAATAATGCAATAACTAATGCAATTTGTTGATGCAAGAAATGCAACTGCTGGAATCTTGAGCAAAACAGAAAGCACTAAAAGAACTCAGCAGATTAAGATGCATCCCTACAAATGCAAGTAATAACTTTGGATTTAACTTCTTACATATCCAGATTTCAACATATATTTGGTGTCAAATGCTTCACTAATAAATGGATAGCAGTTCAAATGCACACAGAACTCCCAACCTAACCAAAGCCAGAAAACACTGCCAGTAAAATACTAATTACTCAGTCACCTAAGATACAACTTCCCACACATCTCAAATGTTGACAGCTGTGCCTACGATCTATGTGTCATTTTCACTCTTCCTACCATCAACTTTCTGGCCTTTCTTTGGCAGCACTGCACCAATTAATGGTATTAGAACATCAGCAATCTTTAGAAAAATACTGAGACCACATCTATTAAGCTCAACGCGTGTTAGGGGCAATTCCTTCCGAATATTATTGTAACAAGATCTTGGTGTAAGATAGATAATTATATTTGGACGAAAACTCAAAATGACGACCACTTGCAAACCTATCGGACGACTAAAAATTAATGCGTGGAATATTGCCTGGACGCCATATTTACAGCTCAAGAGTACAACTTTACCCTACAATTTTATGCCAATTTATTCTTATCGAAGCAAAATGGAGAAGGAAAAAAGTTCACAAACTTCTGAAGTGCGTTCTTTCAGCATAAATTCTGTGCTTACAGTATGATTTTTTTAAATTCCCATCATGGACTTGGGCACTTTTTCAAAATAAGATATTGTTTAAAAGAAAATAAAATGATACTTTTATCTATAGCATTTTTTAAATCCTATTCAGCGCTGAAAAGAGGGCAGAAAAAAAAGTTTGTATAACAGAAAAACAAATATGCAAAAATGATTAACATATGAAGAGAGTCTATTAAAAAAGTGGTAAAGTTACTTCTTACTGGATTTCACTTAGTTTTATATTAGGAATATTAAACACTGGTGCAGACAAATTTAGCGACTAATTTTACTACACAAAGCTCCACCAATTTACTCGGCCCGATAAATTAGAGAAGCGGGCATTGTGTTTACATAAAACCAGCTATTCAAGTAATGTGAATGCAGTAAAGACCAATAACTAGATAATGCTTGCCACTATAGAAACAAACAAAGCCCTTTTGATCTTTTTGTGAATAGTTGTAAAATTGTAATTATAACCATGATGGGTTTGTAAATTAAGCAATTGACTGAGTAAGTTAAACATTAAGCAATTATGTGGCTAATATGTAAACCGTACATGTGCTGGTGTTTCGGTGATTATAATCTTTGGTCACAAAATGACCCAGGATGCTGCAGAGCTGACACAATGCATAGCTGCCCTTTGTTAAGGTAGCTTTTCTCTGCAATCAGTTTTAGTTTAGTTTAGTTTAGAAATATAACGTGGAAACAGGCCCTTCGGCCCACTGAGTCCACGCTGAACAACGATCGCCATACACTGACACTATGCTACACACTGGGGACAATTTATAATTTTTACCGAATTAACCTACAAACCTGTATGTCTTTGGAGTTTGTGAGGAAACTGGAGCACCCGGGGAAAAACCAAGTGGTCACAGGAGAAGGTACAAACTTCGTAAACGGTAGGCGTAGTCAGGATCACACCCGGGTCTCTGGTGGTGTTAGGCAGCAATTATTGCTGTGACATCGTGCCACCTCACTGTTGGTAAGTTAGAAAGACCGCAAACAAAATTGTGTGATTATTTTTTTGTCAGAAGCAGATCAATAAGGGGTGTGGGTGCGGGTGTGAACATAGCATCGATGCAGCAGAGACTGAACTAACCGTGGAGCACATAACAGTAACTGTGAGTTACTGACAGTCACACAAATCTTTCATTAGGTTTGCAGGTCTGTAATCGAGGGCGTCTCAAACCAAGCAGAATTGAGACATCCTTGGATACATCTGACACAGACAGACCACGGCCAAGAGAATGCAGCAAAGAAAGAATCCTGAGAGAGCCGGTGCTGAGTTTCACTGATAACCTGGTGCTATTGATCAGCAATTCCTCCGCATACGTCAGAAACTGAACAAACCCTAGTTTCACATTAGTCAGTGCCGTTAAGATCTAGGAAGCATTCGCACCACTTTCTAATTTAATTGCTGTCAGTCGCGTGAGAAAAATCCAGTCTTTCTCCACTGCATCCCCGTTCTACTCTACTCCTACTCTCATTGGCAACCACACACCTTTTACTCCTGGTCTTAAGAGTCTTCAATCATTCAAAGCAGTACCTGGGCTATACGGCAATTCAACTGATTGCAGCTGAGCAATATACATAAACATGTTTTACTAAAGGCTGCAGACGGCAATCAATCTAGATCAAATTTTCTGTGGCCTTTTTTTATTCTCCCGCAAACGATCGTCAGATGTGCTCATTACAGATGATTTAACGTGGGTAAAAGGGACAAAACAGTGACTTGTCAGATGGCACGTGGAACAAAGGAAGTTGTAAATGAAGCTTTGTTAATGACATTGCATATGACATTAAAGTTAAATTTTGAAAGGAAATATAAAGTTGACTATGTATTCAACAAAGGATTTTCAGATTATGGGATACTGAGAAATACTTAGATCCTGGAAGGACTAATTCATGTGCATCGGTAATGTTTCAGTCTGAAGAAGGGTCTTGTCCTGAAACATTACCTATTCCTTTTCTCCAAAGATGCTGCCTGACCCGCTGAGCTACTCCAGTAATTTATGTCTAACTTCAGTGTAAACCAGCATCTGCAGTTCCTTCCGACACATAATTCATGTCATTAATCTATTAACTAGGTCAGTACCTTTTTTTAAACTTTCATTGACGAGCACAAAACCTCAAAACTAAAGAGTAAATGATAATTTGGTAAAAGAATAGTTAGGTCACAGTGAGCAACTTTGAATGTCTGAATATTCCAGACAGCTCGTTTAGTAGCCAAGATAGCTCATTAAAGTAGTCAAGAGGTAGCCTAATACCTCGTCATCTAATTAGTGACGTGCATTAATGGATGGACGAGATTCCCACTGGTCCTGCTACCTATGTAGTGAAACCACTGCCAAGGGAAGGGTCGGCAGAATCAGTGGGGATAGAAGACCCTGTTGGGCTTGATTATAGTTTGGCACTGGGAAGAGATACGATGTATAGAATACACAAAAATGCTGGAGAAACTCAGCGGGTGCAGCAGCATCTATGGAGCAAAGGAAATAGGCAACATTTCGGGCCAAAACTCTTCTTCAGACTGATGGGGGGTGGGCGGAGGCGGGGAGAAGAAAAGGAAAAAGAGGAGGAGGAGCCCGAGGGCTGAGGGAGAGGTAGGAAGGGAAGGAGACAGCAAGGACTAACAGAATTGTGAGAATTCAATGTTCATGCCACCAGGATGCAGACTCCCCAAGCGGAATATGAGGTGCTGTTCCTCCAATTTCCGGTGTTGCTCAGAGTTGAAGTGCTGAGCCACCGGGAGGTCAGGTTGGTTAATGCAGACGAAGCGGAGGTGTTCGGCGAAACGATCGCCAAGCCTACGCTTGGTCTCACCGATATAGATCAGCTGACATCTAGAGCAGCGGATGCAATAGATGAAGTTGGAGGAAGTGCAGGTGAACTTCTGTCGCACCTGGAACGACTGCTTGGGTCCTTGAATGGAGTCGAGGGGGGAGGTAAAGTGACAAGTGTAGCATCTCTTGCGGTTGCAAGGGAAAGTGCCCGGGGAAGGGGTGGTGCGGGAGGGAAGGGAAGAATTGACAAGGGAGTTACGGAGGGAGCGGTCTTTGCAGAAGGCAGACGGGAGGGAGATGGGAAGATGTAGCGAGTGGTGGGGTCACGTTGGCGGTGGCGAAACTGACGGAGGACTATTTGTTGTATGTGCCGGCTAGTGGGGTGAAAGGTGAGGACCAGGGGGACTCTGCCCTTGTTGTGAGTGGGGGGGATGTATAGAATAAGTGGGTCCCCCTGGGGCTGTCAGCAATATACCACTATTTTTTGTAAACGAGACTAGCCAAGATAGGACATCTTGGTCGGCATGGTCAGATTAACATCTGTCTCTTTCTGTGCTGTGTGACTCTGAAGTAAAGGATAATAAATTCAGCACAGATACATTAAAGTGCCAGAGGATGGAAAATATAGCGAACAAAAGCAAAAATGCCAAGGCAGAAAATCGGAAATTAACACAGAGTATGCTGAAAACCATCGGCAGGTCAAAAACATTCCTGGAGAAGGAAACAGCTGAGGTTCCAGAGCACCGATTTTTCAGTCTAACGTTAATGAGATACAATCGTCCTCAAGAGGTAAAGCACTGAATATTTCCATAGAGCAGGAAAGGTAGTGCATGCTATTCCTTGGAGCCACGCCTGATCTTCATTAAGGCAGCTTATGGTAATAGGGGGAAAGATGGGATCAAATGAGAAGTGAGCTGAATGCTTATTGACCTGATGGACTTTCCTCAAGCTGGGTACATCACTAAGTTTGTTGCTGTCAGGAACGTTGTCAGGGATGGGCAGAGATCTTCAAGTAAAAAGAAGAAATACAGACATGAAGAGAAGTAAAATCCCATGTGGTCTCTCACCCAGCAGCCAGCCGCATAAAGGTCAGACAGCCATTTATTCTACAACCACACAGGAAGCAGATACTGACAGAATTATGATATCAGAGTGCAGTAAAAATGATCAATAATAGAGCATTGAGTTTCAACTGCCATTAGCACAAGGCCGTTAAATATACACTACAAGTAAAATTAGACACTGCAATAAATTGTATTTGGCATTTTCTGATTCAATATCTATTATGCAATAAAACAACAAAACAATATAACTTCCAAGGCATGCAAAGACTGTAGATAAGATAACTAGAAATATTTTAACACAGAGAAACAAGAAACTACAGATCCTGGAACGTTGAGCAAGATACAAAGTGCTGGAGGAACTCGGCGGGTCAGGCAGCATCTGTAGAGGGAGGTGGAGAGTCTGTAGAAAAGGTACCGATCCGTAATGTCCTCTGTCCATTTCCTCCACAGATGCTGCCTGACCTGCTGAGTTCCTCCTGCACTTTGTGTTTTGTTAAAATTGTGGTATTACAATTTATGTTCATGTAATGTAACATAAAATTATACAAAATGCTTGACACAAAACCAAAGCTTGACCTACCTCTTACAAGCCTGCTGCTTCTTGGCGCTTCTGCAGTGACTTCATCAGGGATAGTAATCAACCTGACTCCTTCCTCTGCATTCTCCTCATCAGTACTGGTTTTGCAGTTAACAACTGGGGCCACAGTTTGCACACTAAAAGGAAAATAAATAAGAAATAAAGATTTTTTTGTCAATTTGATGATTTTCATTTAGATGGCTGGACAATGAATGACTGCCAAAACTGTTTAGTTTAGTTTAGAGATACAGCTTGCAATCAGGTCCTTCAGCCAACTGGGCCCACCCTAACCAGTAGTCTCCGCACACTAGCACTAACCCGCACGCACTAGGGACAATTTACAATTTTACCATGCCAATTAGCCTCCAAACCTGCACGTCTTTGGTGTGTGGGAGGAAACCAGAGATCCCGGAGAAAACCCATGCAGATACGGGGAGAACGTACAAAATCCATACAGACAAGCACCTGTAGCCAGGATCGAACCCGGGTCTCTGGCGCTGTAGGGCTCTACTGCTGTGCCACCGTACTGCCCATGAACTACATCACATGAGCGACAACACTGAGTAAATTTAGGGCGTGCTCTTCAGCCAAGATGCAAGTTATGCCAAAATATTCAATTCAAAGCCAAAGACATTTTACGAAAGACATTCATAAAGGAACAAAAGATCTGGGGAAGATTAAAATCATATATGATCTGAGTTGCAGAGAAGAGGTAGTGGTGGAGAGAAAAGAGAGAATGGCTGTGACAGGGCAGTAACCAGACGAGACTGAGCGACTCAAATCTGCACAGTGGCGCAGCTGGTAGAGTTGTGGCCTCACAGTGCTTGAGTCCCGGGATCGAAGCTCACCTCGGATGCCTTCTGTGTGGAATTTGCACGTTCTTTGTGTGACCGAGTGGGTTTCCTCCAGTGCTCCAGTTTCCTCCCACATCCCAAAAGACAAATGGGTTAGTAGGTTAATTGGCCTCTGTAAATTGCCCCTAACGTCTAAGGAGTGAGTGGATGAGAAAGTAGCGTGAATGGCTGATGAATGACCGGCGTGGACTCGATGGGCCGAAGGGCCTGTTTCCATGCTGCATATTTCAAGAAATCAAGTGATTGTGGTGCTAGCTCGGGGTAGATGGGGCAGACTTGCTAATCGTACATGGTTGGACTGCAGAAAACACAAGATGATCAATGAAAACAGGAGTAAACATGTTACAAAAAAAACTCCATTCAATATCCAAAGCGAATGTGTGTTGAATTTAAATTCTTCATCACTCTTCCACCTTTGTCTCTCATCCTGTACTGCTGAAGCAAGGTAGAAGATCATCTCTTCTGACTCAGCATATTAATGTATTTAGGATTTAACAGTAAAACTGGCCAGTTCTGATCAAAATTAATTGATTGCAAGCGTTAACTGCTTTTCTCTCCATGGATGCTGCTTCACCTGCTAAACATTGCCAACATTCTCTTGTTTTATCTCAGATTTTTAGCATTGGCACAATTTTGCTTCTCTAGTTTGTATCAGAGACCAACGATTTAATTTACTTTCTCTATCCTTAATTAGTTTCATTTTATTTGCACCTTTAAACAAACATCCACACTTAATCTATCCTCTCCTATCCTCTCTCTGCCTGCACCCCACTGCTGTGTCATTCATTAGCTTCTTGTCCACACAAATGTCTAATTTATGGGTAAATATTCAGCTGTGCCGTGATTCAGACCCTTTTGCTCTTTTTTTTTCCAAATTAGGGTGGTGCTTTTATAATATTGTAAAGCTATTTGTTCCCCCAATTTACACAGACCACTTCTATTGAGCATTTATCAGTGTTTAAATGGTTATCGGTTATGGAGTAAGTTTTGCCAATAGGTCCTGATATTAATTGTTGTGATACAGAAAGGTTAACGAAATGCATTGTGACTGATTAATGGCAAACAAATTCAGCCCAGGACTGCAGATTGGAAGTGTCCGCACAGCCAATTACATTAGTGCTAACTTCACAAAAGAGCTCTTTTACAATTTACAAAATCAATTTACAAAATTGGTTCTAATCCCTGTTTTTTTTCCCCTTAGCCTTGCAGTTCTGTTTCTTCTTTAAGTAAACAATCCATTTCTTTTGACAGCCTCTGTTGAATCAGCTTTCAGGCAAAGCATACAATATTGTCTTTAAAAAGAAAATGGGTGGCACTGTGGCGCAATGGTCGGCACGGTGGCGCAGCGGTAGAGTTGCTGCCTCACATCTCCAGAGACCCGAGGTCGATCCTGACCACGGGTGCTGTCTGGATGGAGTTTGTACATTCTCCCTGTGATCACTGTTTTTTTTTTTTTCCAGGTGCTCAAGTTTCCTCCCACACTTCAAAGACATGTGGTAGGTTTGTAGGTTAATTGGCTTGAGTAAAACATGTAAATTGTCCCTAGTGTGTTGCGTATTGGGAGATCGTTGGTCGGTGCAGACTTTATGGGCTAAAGTCTAAAAGTAAAGTCTAAAGTCCAAACATTGTCCCCATCAGACATTTTGGTTTCACCAACCATCTTAAATCTGATTCACACATTATTATACCATGCTACTGTACAAAAGTTTCCATAATTTTTAAATTTCTCCTTTACTATTTCCAAATTCTCTCATCTCTACCATAAAATCAATGGCCTAAATCCCTGATACCTTCCCTGTAAATTTCCTCTGCATGCTCTCCAAGATGTCAACGGGGGAGGTTGATAGTGGGATAGGTGGGGGGTGGGGAGCGGAGAGGAGTTATGGAGGGAGGGACAGGGTAGGGGAAAGGAGAGGGAGAGAGAGGTGAGGGAGGGATTGGGGAGCGGAGGAGTGGAGATAGAAGTAGGAAGGGTGAAGAGGAGGGGGAGTGCTGGGGATGAGGGGCATGAGCTGCGCCTGCGCAGTTGGGGACTATGGGTGAGTGGTGAAATATTGCGTTGGGGGAACGGGTTGCGTTGGGGGAATGAGTGAGTGGTGGTGTATTGCGTCGGGGGAACGGGGCCCAACGCGTCCCACTTGGTCTGGTGTAGTACTAAAACTCATCTTTGCACGTGCGTGTGAGTCTGTGCGGGCCTGAACTACGCCAAAACGGTACAATTTTTGGACCACCTTACAATTGTCTTGTGATGTGTTTTTATCAGGTTTTGTTCATATTGATGTTATATTTTACAAGTTATTCACATTTTCAGCAGTTGCTGGCAGTTACAGCTATGACTTCACAATGTGATCTCATTTACATAAACTGCAATGATCCACCTCACAATGACATCACAATGGGATCTCATTTATATAAACTGCCCATCAACATTGTTCCACAATGAGAGGTTTATTACGCTGTTGTAAGGATAGGGATGGCGTGGGGGAGGGGAGGAGGAGAAATGTTATTTAAACATTGTTTAGTGGGGGAATGCGATAGGGGAGAGGTGAGGAGTGAGGAAGAGGGGAAAGGATAGAGAAGAGGGAGAGAGAAGAGGGAGGGTGAAGAGGGGGGGGAGGGAGTGTTGGGGGATGAGGGCAAATGAGTCACGCCTTCGTAGTTGGGGCTATGGGTGAGTTGTTGAATATTGCATTGGGAGAACGGGTTGCGTTGGAGGAACGGGTGCCCAACGGGTCCCACTTGGTCTAGTGTTTTATAAAGTTTAAAAACAACTATCTTGCCTTTATGACAAAAAGTTCCAGAAAGTCGATTTGATTTTATTTGAAGCTTCAAATTACAGATTATTCTTTGCATCTACACTAGTCAATTAAAGGGGTCCGATTCCAAATTTTAAGAGGTCCGGAAAGCATTATGTAGCAGTTTCCTCAACTTCAGAACAGCTGAAAGTACTTTATAGACAGTGACGTGCATTTCAAGTGCAGTTACTCACGGCTAAATTGAATAACGTGATAAGTGTGCGTGGTAAGAATGCATAATAAAACAGCACCAACAATTCCTGCCGTCCGTTCTTTATCATGTTTCCGTGATCAGCCCACACTAAATGTGCCATTTATTGCTTTGGGCTTGATTTCATCAACAATTAGCATCATGTAGAAGTGACTGGGCCCGATTGCTCTAATTAAAGGTGAGGTCGGTGTGGTTAGAATTAGAGCAAGCATGAATCCAGCTTGCTAGAAGCTAGGCTGAAAATAAGTAAAAGTAGGCATCAATATTCTCTTAGAGAGGTTCTCTACTCACTGGTAGTGAAAGATATACACCCAAGTGGAAGTGTTGCGAATTCATAGCTAATCACTATGCAGATTTTGGAGAATGTGGTATGCTGAGGCACATACTCTTCACAATCCTCCTGACTGCTGCCTCGCCATCACATCTGATAATAGGCTGCAGATGGTGTTAGCCAAGTACACCTTACTTTCCCTCTTCATCGTAACTCCACCACGTTTTTCTCTCCTTTCAGATGGCGAAGAGTTCCAAACTGGCCAAGCACGTTTGCATAGATGACACACAAAGGACTACAGATGCTGCAATCTGGAGCAAAAACACAAAGTGTTGGAGGAACTAAGCGAGTCAGATGCTGCAATCTTGAGCACAAACATAATGTGCAAGGAAAAACTCAGTGGATCAGGCAGCATCTGTGGGGGGAATGGGCAGACACTGTTTCAGGTCAGGACCCTTCTTCAGATTGACGTCAGTACGTCGTTGGTTCCCTGCGATGGCGAGAGAGACGTTGGAAAGGTCCCAGTGAAATTGAGGTCTCGGATGGAAGTCACTGGTAAAGTTGATGAACTCTCCGAGTTGTACATGGGTGCAGGAGGCAGCCCCATGCTGTTGTCAATATAGAGCAGAACGAGTTGAGGAGTGTTGTCAGGGTGTTTTGGAACAAAGAACAAGACAGGCATAGCTGGGGGCCATGTGAGTGTCCTCATCTACACTGATGTGATGAAAGTGATAGGAGTCGGAAGAGAAGCTGACAAGGGCAAGGATAGGTCCACCAGGCAGAGGAGAGTGTTAGTTGATGACATTTGAGCTGATTGTTGTGTTACTGTGGAAAGCAGCTTGAAGATAAATTCTGCACATGATAAGTCACTGAGAATTAGCAAAGGATGGCAGCTGGCCAGAAGGCAGTACATTCTGCTGCAGAAAATTTAAATAAGGGGTGTTGGTGGGGAATCCACAAAGGCAGCAAATGAGTGTGCATGACAAACTGCTTAGTGAATTGGCTGCCAGCCAGAGAGCAATGTTAGAGGCTCAGAGGGTTTACAGCCCCAACACTGCACAGGGTTTTACACTGAGCTGGGAACTCCATCTCTTTCCACGATGGACGTGGCAGCCCACACTCGTGGACTCTACTCTGACGTAGTAGCCAACCTACATCGGTTCCAACTCCAGACACCAATGTGACCTTATCACTGCCGCTTCTGCAATTGATCTCTCTGTTTCCTGTCATGCCACCCAACCTAGACTGTTGTTACTCACGCAAAGAGCTGAAACTGGGCCTCCTTGTGCAGATGGACACACAGAGAGTGGTGGATCTCTGGAACTCTCTGCCACAGAGGGTAGTTGAGGCCAGTTCATTGGCTATATTTAAGAGGGAGTTAGATGTGGCCCTTGTGGCTAAAGGGGATCAGGGGGTATGGAGAGAAGGCAGGTACGGGATACTGAGTTGGATGATCAGCCATGATCATATTGAATGGCGGTGCAGGCTCGAAGGGCCGAATGGCCTCTACTCCTGCACCTATTTTCTATGTATCTATGTAAATGGCTGGAGTAACTCAGCGGGTCAGGTAGCATTTCTGGAGAAAAGGGATAGGTGACGTTTTGGGTTGAGACTGTTCTTCAAAATTCTGTCCCGCTGAGTTACTCCAGCATTCTGTGTCTATCTTCGATGTAAACTAGTATTTGCAGTTCCTTCTTACGCTCCTTGGCGCAGAGCTTTTTAAATGTCATTTTTAAATGCATTTGCAGTTTTGCCCACTACAGCCTTTTACCAAACCCCAACCACTGAGATTGCACAAGGAGAAGCATTAGGTTTTGGATTGCACATGTCTGACCAGCACAAATGGATGCACAGGAACAATTAGGATGTTTCTCAAAAGCCCAATGCTAAATTTAGGTTTCTATCATTGTGGTCAAACAGATGTTGTGATGATCAGTAGCAAAGATAATGTAGGAATTGCTGAGTTAACCGGAATTGGATCTTAGCCCGAACAGTTGGTTGCAGATGCTGACATTAATTCCTCCTCCACCAACTTTAGCTGCTCCACATCTGCAGGCAAATATTGGCACAAATGACTAGCAAGGCATGACGTTTGCACAAGGAAACAACACATGTGGCCACTCTTGCATAATGCAAGCCCTCGCAGAATGATCCAGATGAATTAATTGTTTCAATGAATTGATTGGGCATAACATGGGTCTCATTCTAAGCATTACCATCATTTGTGCATTGGCTTGCACCAAAGTCCTTAGTCATAGAGTCATAGGTAGAGACACAGCGTGGAAATAGGCCATTCGGCTACACCAGCCAACATGCCCCATCTACACCAGTCTCACTTGCCTGCGTTTGGCCCATATCGTTCTCAACCTGTCCTATCAATGTACCTGTCTAAATGTTTCTTAAACACTGCGATTGTATCTGCCTCAACTACCTCCTTTGGCAGCTCGTTCCATACACCTACCCCCCTCTGAAAAAATTACCCCTCAGATTCCTATTGAAGCTTTCCCCCCTCACATTAAACCTACAGTATGTCCTCTGGTTCTCGAAGTCTGGTGAGATTTTAAGGGCCTGTCCCACTTCTGCGATTTTTTAGGCGACTACAGACGACTAGGCTGTCACCACATGGTTGCCCGGGTGTCGCCTGCATGGTCGTGTGTCGTCTCCTCAGTCGCCCAAAGAATCGTAACATTTTTCTGGCCGCCGCTGGATTTTGAAATGTTCAAAACTTTTCGGTGACAGTTGGCTTGACGCCCAAGAGCGTAGCTTGACGTCTCCTGACGTAGATGCAGGTCGTAGGTTGTCGGCAGGATGACGTAGGTGTTCGTCGATGCTGACTTCGGTAAATTCCATTGGCGACTACCTACATCAACACCGGCGACAGGTACCGGCGACTGAATTGTCTTAAGTTGTCTTCAGTTGTTGGTGACAGCTTGTTGCTGGTAGACGTAGGTTGTAGTAGGTGTGGTCGTAGGTGGATCCTAATGGGTGACCGGTTGTCGGTAGCTTGCCGTCGACTAGTTTTTTTTGACAGTCGCCGAAAAAAATCGCCAAAATAGTACAGGCCCATTAAGCATCTTCTGCCTGTCGCCATGTTTAAGTCTTGTAGTGATTCAGAGGTACAGGTGCACAACTTTTTATCCGAAAGCCTTGGGACCAGACACTTCTCGGATTTCGGAATTTTTCGGATTTCCGAATGGAAGATTTATAGCGTAGATTAGGAAGGTAGCGCGGGCGGCTTGAAAAGTCTGGAGCGGCTGCCTCCTCCCCGGAGAATCATTGTAAATCATGCTTAAATGTTAGTCAGTTAGGAGGGGTTTTATGTGTCGGGGGGATGACGGGGAAAACTTTAATTCTTAGTCCCCTACCTGGTCGGAGAGGCGGGGAGCGGGAATGCTTACCGGGTCGGTAAAGCTCCGGAGCGCTGTGGCGCCGACTACCAACATCGCGGAGCTGGGGGCTGCGGGCGTCCGGCCGCGGGCCGCGCTGGATTTGGAGCGCCGCGCAGCCAGGGGCAAAGATCCTATAGCAGAGCTCTGCTATAGGATCTTTGGCCAGGGGTAGAATTGCCGAGGTCGGAGCTGGTAGACCCCGCGGCCGGAGGTTGTAGTCCGGTGTGGTTGGCGTACAGCGCTCCGGATCCTTACTGGGTGACCGGTTGTCGGTAAGGCTTGCCCGTCGCCTCTCCAACCAGGTAGGGGACTAAGAATTAAAGTTTCCACCTTCACCCACCCCCTTCACATAAAAGCCCTCCAAACTAATTGACTAACATTTAAGCAATGATTTACAGATGTTTAAGTGTCCCCCGGTCTCCGGGGAGGAGGCAGCGCTACAGTAGTACAGACCTGGGTCGTTTCGGGTCAAGTTTGGCGCCAAACGCGAGCTTTGGTGTGCAGACGACATCCTGGAAAAAATGTCTGGTTTTCGGAGCTTTTCGGTTCAGAGGTATGGAGCACAATGACCTAATGCAAAATAAAAGTATTCAGACTGCTTTTTGTGACTTTCTCCGTTGTGATTTTCTGTGAATAGAAACTGTGCAGTCCAATAAGGTGCTCCAAAAACATTATGTGTGCAGTCAAAACCTGCAGTTCTCATGAATCAGTGTTCATTGGTGGTATTCAACTATTCTAGAACAGTAGCTAGACAAAAATGCTGGAAGAACTCAGCGGGTGAGGCAGCATCAATGGAGAGATGGAATGGGCGACGTTTCGGGTCGAGACCCTTCTTCAGACTGAATATAATAGTGCCGTTGTACCTGACCCGCTGAGTTACTCCAGCCGTTTGTGTCCATCTGCTCAAGAGGCCCAGTTTCAAGGTACATGGATAGTAACGGCTGGAGCGATACGAGCCAAATGTTGGCAAATGGGACTTAGCTTCGATGGAGTATCTTGGTCGGCATGGACGAGATGGGCCAAAGGGCCTGTTTCCGTGCTGCATTGCTCTGCGCCTCTATAATGTTACTCTAAACACCACTTGGTATAGTGCAGGAAGGAGGAATCCTTTCTGTTAGCAAGTACTGGGCCTTCCATGCTATCTGAATACATGACATTTTTCCATCATTAACAGTGCTGAGATCAAGGCTATGTTACAATGTGAATGAATACTTCCAGCACATGCAACCATAAACCTCTTGTATTTCTACCCAACATGGACTGAAGTGCATCCAAACAGAAGGTGCCACAGAGCTGAATTTTTGGCCAAATTCTTTACTCATGCCATTTGTACTTTGATTTCCAATTTTCACATTTGTTCAATGTCACATATCAATCTAACGTACCACAGAAGTGAAGGAGGAATTTCAATCTGGCATTATATTACAGCAGCTTTAGAGACACCGCTTTACAAACACAGGTCCTTCGACTCATCAAATCCTCACCAACCATCGATCACCCATTCCCACTAGTTCTATGTTATACCACTTTCTCATCCACTCCCTACACACAGGGACAATTTACAGAGGCCAATTAACCTACAAACCCACACTTCAATGAGATTTGGGTGGGAGATTTGCGCACAGTTCAGTAACAATCCTATAATACGTTAGGTACAATCATACTAAGTATAAGTGTGTAGTCCGTATAAAAGCGTTGCCACGTTTTAGTCGTCATCTTGTATCCTTCAAGGAACACAGGGAGAATATGTAAACTCCACAGACAGCGCCCGAGGTCAGGATCGAACCCGGATCGGTGGTGCTGTGAGGCAGCAGTTCTACCAACCGCGCCACTGTGTCGCCCAATAGATATGCCACCATTTTCTCAGTTTCCTATTCCAAATCACCGGCCATGAAGGACTGCAGTCCTCACAGTGAAGCTGGTCCAAGACTCCACGTTCCAATTTGCCAGCTGGTAAAATCTCCAAAGTATCTTACCCTATCGAAAATGAATTAATTACACGGAGAATTGCTGCACAGTCTGACTGCAGCATAAATTCAACTCAATCAGTAAAGATTACTTGAATAAGATTTAATGATTCTTTCATTCTTTACGCATCAATCAATGACGTACCTGCTTCTGATTTCTATTTCATCAATGTTCTTTGATTTATTCATGATTTTGTCGGGACTCAGCATTTCAGATTCAGTCTTGAGCACTTGGCTTGGAAACTATGGAGTGAAAACACAAAGCAAGAGTCTTAAGGATGTCTAAAGAGTGCTAACATTTTTGTTTATTGATCCAAGACCCACGAATGGCAGGTCTCAGGTTTGACAGCGAGAATGTTAGCATCTTTAATTAAATGCCCATAGGATTTGAGTGCCATAGCTTTGCAATTCAGATTGGAGGAACGGACGTGAGCTGGGCATGCAAACTGCCCACTCAGGAGATCACTGCTGGCTGATAATATTGCCACAGACCTCATATGTATAATTTGAGTGAGCCTCATCATACAAAGATGGATGAGATTTCCAAATTAATGTACCTTTTCATTTTCAATAACATATCTTTGTCCTGTTGTATCAATGCAAATTTATGTTGCTCTCCATGAGATCTTCCCTTCACCATCATAGCCCCTTGAGTGGACATCAAACTTCTCAACCTCCTTTGCAGAAGTGCATACCCACCCTGTTAACATCTTTTTGATTGCATGAAAACAGATCAAGTTGGTCCACCAAGTCCACGCCAATCATCGATCACCCATTCACACTAGTTCAATGTTATCCCACTTTCTCATCCACTCCCCACACATTGGGAGCAATGTACAGAGGCCAACTAACTTACAAACCCACACGTCTTTAGGATGTGGGAGGAAACCGGAGCACCCGGAGGAAACCCACATGGTCACTGGGAGAATATGCAAAGTCCACACGACTTCAACAGAGGTTGGGATTGAACCAGGGACTCTGGAGCTGTGAGACTGCGGCTCTACCAGCTGTGCCACTGTGTCAACCCAAGCGAACCGGAGCAATATTTTATATCTTACGTCAACATTTTTTGTTTCTTTCCATTATTATTGACATGCTCAAACTTGACACAACCTGTTTCCCCCAACTTTTTTAACTGCACTGCAACCTATACAGGACATAGAATGAAATGAAGGGAAGAAAAATAGAGTATTAAATGGCATGAACTCACATCTTTCCTGCTTTCTGACGGCTGCCGATTTGACTCAATGTTTCCTTCCTTTAAACGAGCTATTTCTTCTGCTGCAGTTTCCCGATGTTGATCACAATTATCATGTCGAACAGCAGCTTCCAGCTCCTTGATATTACTTTCAGCTGTTCTGCTTCTGGAAAGCTGAAACAAGCAACAGCGACATTTAACTGTGGCAAAAGAGGCAGGTTCCCAGACCTGGTATGGACTGAAGCAGGTTCAGATTTCCCTGTGACAATTTGAGAATTTGTATTCAATCTGAAATAACAAACACTAATGGTCACTGGTGTGGGCGATAGATTACTGCAAATACTAAACTAGTTCACACCGTTCATTATGAATTAATGGAAGTTACAATCCTTACCTGGTTTATTCTGTATCAGTTCCTTACCAACATGATTGATTTTCAATGGCCTAACTGCAAAATGCCATCGTTAGCCCCAGAGGGTAAATGGAGGACAGTCAATGCCAGTCTTGGCAGCGGTAGACAAATCCCAAAATTGATTAAGGTCGGAAAACTCTCATCCCAACTACTATTCTTTCTGAAACACACGCTAGATGTTGCATTTTTAACACAGTTAATCTAATTCTTGAACTAGTAAAATTTAATTTCTTTCCAAAGCAAGATGACCATAAAAATATCCTAGAATTAAAATTCCAAAGAGCTGGTTTTTCAAACATTAAAAACCCAATTTTACTGAGAGTAGATTACACGAGGGATTATATGCAATATCAGAATTGGACCAGGCCACTACCAGTTATGATCCACATTGATGTACCTTTCAAATTCTTCGCATCATTTGCCCCTATCAATTTAAATATTCAGTGCAATGCCCTTTTCTACTCACACCAACATAAACTGGAGAAACCCAGTAAATCATGATCACCAAACCATTTGACACTTTCATTGCTGCAATGTACAACATCAATACAACAACAAATACAACACATCAATGAATAATCCTGCAACCTTAATGGCTTATTGCAAATTCTGGAAAGTGGCAACTGGTCTAAAGAACTGTAACCTCTTTTTTTGTTCCTCGTTACTTTATTTAAAATTCTTGAATTTCTCTGGACTGCTGCTCACGATCGATCAAGAGCAGTGCGTGTGCAGCAACTGAGAGCAATGCACATAAAAAACACTGATCAGGTTGTCGAAAAAAGACACAGCATGGAAATAGACCTTTTGGCCCACCGAGTCTGCTATCATATCACCTGTTCACGCTACTTCTGTCATCCCACCTTCGCATCCGTTCCTAACAAACCCAGGCCAATTACAGAAGCCAATGAATTATAAACATGCACATCTTTGGATGTTGAAGGAAACCGGAGCTACCGGAGGAAACACGTCCAGTCACAGGGAGGACATACAAAGTCCACACAGATAGCACCCGAGGACGGGATCAAACCTGGGTCTCTGGTGCTGTGAGGCAGCAGCTCTAACAGCTGCGTCACTGTGCTCCCCACAATCTTGCTTCTCATTAGCAAACCAAGGACAGCTGTTTGATACTCCCCCTCCCATTACGAATCCAACCTTTCTGTCCTGAGTCTCCTCCATGGCCAGAGTGAGGACCACCGTAAATTGGAGGAGCAGCACCTCATATTTCACTTGGGCAGTTTGCAGCCCAACGGTATGAACATTAACTTTCAGATAGTCCCTGCTTTCTCCTCCCCTTCTCAACTCTCCCTCATCCCACTGGCTCCTCCTCTTCCTTTCTTCTTCCCGCCAACCCCCCCCCCCCCCCACCCGACCTCACATCAGTCTGAAGAAGGGTTTTGACCCGAAACGTTGCCCATTTCCTTCGCTCGATAGATGCTGCCTCACCCGCTGAGTTTCTTCAGCATTTTTGTCCACAGATGTTTGATACTTCCTTTACTAATTCAAGTAAGTTATACTAAAGCTCGTACAAAGCTGTTAATGTGATTTTCTAATAATTTATATACAGACACTCAATTTGGACAAATTAAGGCAATTCTGCAGCTGGCTGGGAAGACCCAACAATCCAACCTCATGTAAAAGACTTTATATTGTATTCCCAAAGAACTGTTATCAGGTAAGCTTCAGCACACTTACGGTTTGCAAAATTGCATCACATTAACTGCAACTTGTGAATGTCTTAAGTGTTTGAATAATCAAATAAATTAGGCTATCAAAAAAAAAAATCGCTTGCCACAATAATACACTTAAACATTCAAGAGAAAAATAAAGTGCACTCCGGGGAATGTTATCCCACTAAAATTTGACAATCACTGTCTTATTGAAAGACACCAATTTATTGAGTGTACTTTCCTACAGCAACACCCCCCCCCCCCACCCCCCCACCACCCCCCCTCCCCCCCCCCCCCCCCCCCCCCCCCAAGGGAGCTCCTTTCATTATTACTTAACGAGTATTACTTTACATTTATTAGAGGTGGGCGCTGGAGGGGACAGGATGTATGGATTAAATGCAATTTTGACATTTCCACTTAATGGTCTTCTTTTCACTTCAGGCAGAATTAAATTATGACCAATGTTAACATTTATTGACATTTCTCAGTCGTGAAGCACATGTTCCAGAAATAAAAGAAAGTAAAAGTGTTGCAAGAAGAATTTTTCTTTGGAGAGAATTCCACTTTTTAACGTAATTGCTTTTCAGCTCCTGATAGCTAAACAAACAATGGTATTTTGTTAAAGATATTGTATATTCTTTCTATAAATTATAATCACCTTCACTAACTGGCTGTATTACATCGAAACAGCAGGAAACATCTGTGAATAATAGTTTCCTTATTGGGTGGTGAGTTGTTGAGTTAGGAACGTTATGTATTTTTTTAATCCAGCTCAGATTCCCAACAACTCATATTTACATGTGTTTAACTAAATAGGAAATCCCAAGGTATGACACAAAGTGCTGGAGCAACTCAGCGGGTTAGGCAGCAAAACACTTTCTACAGAAATCCCACAGTGATTCACAGTAGAGTTAGCACACATAATCTGGCATTGTGCCACACATGAAGAAAGTGTTCCTTGAAGGAAGACGGACAGTGGAAGGGTTAAGGAGTAAGGACACATGGACATGCGGGGAGTGGAGGGATATGGATCACGTGCAGGCAGAGATTAGTTTAACCTGGCATTATGCTTGGCACGGACTTTGTGGGTTGAAGGGCCTGTTGCTGTGCTGTACTGTTCTATGTTCTAAGAAACCAGGAAAAATTGAGGTCGTTGTTGGGGTGGGCAGATGTGGATCAGAGGAAAGGAGGGTCAGAAGAGATAACGAGATATGGAGGGGTAAGGCATGCAGAGATATGAAAACAAGGTTATGAAATTTTAGAACAGAATCAGTGCATAACCAGAAGTCAATGTAGTTCAGCTGGCTTTGGGGCTGAAGGGTTCACAAGACTTGTCGATATTTTGGACCTCAATATGGTCTATTCAATGCTGTAGCTGTTTGGTATTAAAACTGTTTAATGAATAAAGATTTTAACTAGGCCAGAAGCTAATGCTCTAACAGGAGAAAGGTGAATATCAACATAAGTCGATATATTTTTGTACTGTTTGAGCAGCATGTGAACTCCTGTGAACAGGTTCAATAGCGTTTCCTTCCAACTTTTGTTTGGCAAAACGATGCGGCTATTAATTATTTCAGCAACTAAGCACCAGCTGCAAAGGTTTAAATTATCAATTTGTAGCATGACAAACTTTTGCTGATGGGCAGTTTTCTAAAGGTTTTGTTTTGGGTCAGTTACTGAAATCCGCAGTCGCTAATCTTTATCTTACTATGTAAAGCAATATAAAAATGTGAAGGTTAAGCAATTCTGGATTTTCTTTTCAAACTTGCCTCTAAAGTGATCTCTTTCATGCTCAAAACTGCAAAGTATGAATGTGGTTTCTACTGAAAGGAGTCTGATTTTTGAACAGGGCGAGTCTCACATTCAACAGGCAATCTTTTCTAAAGAAAACATTATAAATGACCCATTCTAGTTAAGGTCATTCAGTCTCAATGGGAAATTTATATGAGGCAACATGGATATGTAGAATTGTTTGTCAGCGTGCATAAATAGAGAATCCTGACCTTGCGTGAAGGTGTCTCATTAGCCATTAGGAAAGAAATATATAAATGAGAAATTCTTGTTTGAATACTGCTAGAGCAAAAGCAGTCAAAATGTCTGAGTCATTAAAACGACATTATTTGGTTGGTGAACAATGCAGTCGTGCTAATCTCCAGACATCCAAAACAAATTTCAAATTACTGTAGAGTGACTATACCAACGTTAACAAAGATTATTTCAATTTCTCAACATTTTGCAGTGGGTTTTTTTTTCCAGATACAGTCGTGTAACTGAGCCAAACCAGAGTCGGCTGAATGCCTGGCTGACAAAGGAATCTATCACGACACTCGAGTCTCCCAAACAAAACTCGATTCGAACAGAGGTTACACACTAGCAAAATGCTGCCAATTCTGGAAATGTGAATTTATGCTTCAGGTTGGTGAACTTATATCAAAATTGGAAAAAGTTTGAAATAAAAACAGGTTACTTGCCTGACATATTAATTCAGTTGCTCTCTCCACAGATCAACTGAGTATTTCTAGCATTTTCTGCTGGTATGATAACTAGAGGATATATAATTGAACTACACATTCTATACAAAGTTTAGTTACTGATTAACATAGAGGAAGCTTGGAGATTCCTGTTTAAACACTGGGACACTTAAATCCATATAGTTCATATTATACACCGTATCAAGCACAAGGAACTTTCGTGCCATTTATCCATTCAGTAGTAACCTTACTCCTGACATCAATGGAATGCAGAACTACCTGCAGACAAGTGGGAAGACAGTGATAACGGTGTGATTTCGACTTGCCCGGTTCAGGGTTTAGATGTCAGAGTGCATTGTTGTACTTACTCCTCAGTTTCCATTATTAGGCGAGTAATCCTTGACCCCAAGGAGACACCCAGTTTTATCCCCAAAGAGGGTGGTCCCTTGTTTTGAACCAAATCAAGTTCATGTATCTGCAGGAAAGCAGCCAACAAACTTTGTCCAATTCCGCTATTCAGAAATGACGTGTTTCTAAAATTGATGGGAGTGCAAGTTCAATAAGCTAGGGGTACGAATTCCTTTCAGAACTATTATGAAAAAGAGTCATAATTTATCTCGCTGGCAGCAGATACGAGGAAAACCACAGATGGATGTGAAAGCTTCAAGATCCTTATCTTGTATGCATGTTACATTTAAAAATATGTATTGTGTAGCAATAAATACAATAAACTAGTCTATTAATTACATTGAATAACATAGAACAATACAGCACAGGAACAGGTCCTTTGACTCACAATGTCCATGCCGAACATGATGCAAAGTTAAACTAATCTCCTCTGCCTGCATGTGATTCATATCCCTCCATTCCCTGAATATCCATGTGCCTAAAAGCCTCTTAAATGCCACTATCCTATCAGCTTTCACCATATCACCCCTGGCAGTATGTTGCAGGCACCCATCACTCTCTGTGTAAAAAAAACCGATCCTGCATACAGTATATCTCCTTTAAACATTGCCCCTCTCAAAATTAAGCTACGCACTCCAGTCTTTGACATTTCCACCCTGGGAAAAAGGTTCTGACCGTCTATAGACACAAAAAGCTGGAGTAACTCAGCGGGACGGGAAGGAAGGAATGGGCGACATTTCGGGTCGAGACCCTTCTTCAGACTGGTTAGGAATAAGGGAAACAAGATATAGATGGCGATGTGGAGAGACAAAGAGCAATGAATGAAAGATATGCAAAAAAGTAATGATGATAAAGGAAACGGGCCATTGTAAGTTGTTTGTAGGGTGAAAATGAGAAGCTAGTGCAACGTGGGTGGGGGAGGGATAGAGAGAGAGGGAATGTCGGGGCTACATGAAGTGAGAGAAATCAATATTCATACCACTGGGCTGTAAGCTACCCAAGCAAAATATGAGAAGCTGTTCCTCCAATCTGTGCTTAGTCTCACTCTGACAATGGAGGAGACTGAGGACAGAAAGTTCTGTGTGGGAATGAGAAGGAGAATTAAAGTGTCCAGCAACCAGGAGATCAGGTTGGCTCACATGGGCTGAGCGAAGGTGTTCAGCGAAACGATCGTCCAGTCTGCGTTTGGTCTCGCCGATGTATAAGAGTCCACATCTTGAACAACGATGTAGATGAGATTGGAGGAAGTGCAAGTGAACCTCTGCCTAACCTGAAAGGACTGCCGGGGTCCCTGGACAGGGTCGAGGGAGGAGGTACAGCGGACAGGTGTTGCATCTTCTATGGTTGCAGGGGAAGGTACCTGGGGAAGGGGTGATTTGGGTGGGAAGGGGTGAGTTAAGCAGGGAATTGTGCAGGAACGGTCTCTGTGGAAGGCGGAAAGGGGTGGGAAAATATGGCTAGTGGTGGGATCCCATTGGAGGTGGCGGAGATTTTGGAGGATTATGTGTTGGATGCGATGGCTGATGGGGTGGAAGGTAAGGACCAGGGGGACTCTGTCTCTGTTGCGACTAGGGGGAGGGGGAGCAAGGGCGGAGCTGTGGGGTACCGAGGAGACACAAGTGAGGGCCCCATCTATGATGGGAGAGGGGAACCCCCATTCCTTAAAGAATAAGGACATCTTGTTCTAGTATGAAACACCTCATCTTAGGCGCAGATGCGGCATAGACGGAAGAATTGGGAGTAGGGGATAGAGTCTTTGCAGGAAGCAGGGTGGGAAGAAGTGTATTCGAGACTGTTGTGGGAGTCAGTGGGTTTGTAATAGACGTCAGTCAATCATCTATTTCTTGTGATGGGAGACTGTGAGATCAAGAAAGGGGTGGGAGGTGTCGGAGATGGTCCAAGTAAATTTGATGAAAATTGGTGATGAAGTTTATGAAGTCCATGAGTTCTGCATGGGTGCAGGAGGTAGCACTGATGCAGTCATCAATGTAACAGAGATAGAGTTTGGGGCCAGTGTATGCCTGGAACACGGATTGTTCATCATACCCTACAAAGTGGCAGGCATAGCTGGGGCCCATGCGGGCGCCCATAGCTACGCCTTGGATTGGAGGAAGTGGGAGGAGTCAAAGGAGAAGTTGTTTAGGGTGAGGACCAGCTCCGCTAGGCGGAGCAGAGTGTTAATGGAGGGAAATTGCATGGCTCTGCGGTCGAGGAAGAAACGGAGGGCATTAAGGCCTTCCTGGTGGGGGATGGAGGTGTAGAGTCACCTTTTCCCCCTCACCAACCCTCCCTCTTCTCCTCCTCTCCACCCCCTCTCCATCTTGCCCCTCTCTCTGTGTCTCTAGTGTTTGTGACGCTGCATGCCGCCTCCCCCCCTCAACCGCACGTTGGGGGAACAGACCCAACGGGTCTGCACTTGGTCTAGTAATTTTATATATTTATATCAGGTCGTCCCTCAACTTCTGGCATTCTAGAAAAAACAATCCAAGTTTATCTAACTTGTCCCTGTAGCTAACACCCTCTAATCCATACAGCATTCTGGTAAACATCCTCTGCACCCTCTCCAAAGCCTCAACATCCTATCTGTAATGGGACAGCCAGAACTGCACGCAATACTCCAAATGTAGCTGAAACAAAGGCCTATAAAGCTGCATCATGACTTCCTAGCTCTGACCAATTCCTGACTAGTGAGATCCCTGACCAATTATTTCTTTCCTAAGAAAAACAACACAGTATATTTTTTGCAGCCAACTTCTCAGATTCCAATTATAATCCAATCACTTTCATAAATGCAGCTTTCACACTTACTGTATACTTGTCCACAGGTTGAACAGGCTTTGCCAGGCTGTTTTCTCTCGACAGATTCTTTGCTGGTGATTGATCTTGCTGAGTTATCAAATTCAGTCCTTTCCTTTTATCTTTCAGGGAAGCCTGTTGATGGCGCTTTATCCTCTCCAGCTGCTCTTCCACACTCATCCTGGGCCGTGGACCCTCCGCCAGGAACAGCTGCTCGACCGCACTCCTGGGCCTTTCCTGCAGCAACACTCGGCAAGTTTAGCCATTCGTCATCAGGAGTTGTTGAAACCATTTTAATACTACCCACTTAAAGAAAATACTGCTCCCAATACAACGAGACCCAGGGTGGTGTGACACAGTAATGATGCTGCTGCCTCATAGGACTAGAGAACCGCATTCAAAACTGATCCCCTGGTGCTGTCTTTGTGGAGTTTGCATGTTCTCCTCTTGACCTTTGGGTGCTCACTCTCAGTAACTCCCACATCGCAAAGGCATGCAGGTTAGTAGGTCAATTGGTCACAGTAAATTGACCCAAGTATGTTGGTGAATGGTAGAATCTGGGAGGAATTAATGGGATGTAGGAAGTATTGGAAAACAGGTGAAACAATGAGACTGCTCTGTGAACTGGGAAGACTCCATGTGTAGAAGTGGCTTCCCTTTTCCACTTCCATTCTCCATTTCTATGCTATTAGGAAATAAGGGAACATGGCAATAAACAAGCAGTGAAATAAATCAGAAGGCGAATTATAAGTTTGCGGACGACACAACCCTGATTGGACTGATCCAGGATGGGGAGGAATCTGCCTACAGGCAGTAAGTGTCACAGCTGCTGTACTGGTGCATCGCAACAACCTGTAGCTCAATGCTCTTAAGACAGTGGAATTGAAAGTAGACTTTAGGAGAGCTCCCCCTCCCCTCACCCCACTCACCATCAACAACACCACAGTCACATCTGTGGAGTCTTTTAAGTCCCTGGGAACCATCATCTCCAAGGACCTTAAATGGGGGGGCCACCATTGACTGCACAGTCAAAAAGGCCCAACAGAGGATGTACTTCCTGCGGCAGATGAGGAAGCACAAGCTGCCACAGGCAATGATGGTCCAATTCTACATGGCCATCGTAGAGTCTGTCCTCACCTTCTCCATCATGGTCTGGTTTGGCTCAGCCACCAAGCACGACATCTGGAGGCTGCAGCGAATCGTCCGATCAGATGAGAAGGTTATTGGCTGCAACCTTCCCTCCATTGACGAACTGTACACTGCTAGTGCCAGGAAGCGAGTGGGTAAGATCATCTCTGACCCCTCTCACCCTGGCCACAGACTCTTTAAATCACTTCCCTCAGGAAGGCGACTCCGGACTGTCAAAGTTGTCACAGCCAGACATAAAAACAGTTTTTTTTCCATGAGTAGTAGCTCTACTCAATAACCAAAAATCTGTAGCTTCCTTTTGCTCTAGTATTTTATTTAAATCACATGTTTAATCAATAATGTTTTATTATTAATGTTTAATGTTTTTTTGTGTCATTCCTAAGTGTCACTGTATGTCATGTTGTCACTTGTGGGTGGGGCACCAAGGCAAATTCCTTGTCTGTGAATACTTGGCCAATTCATTCATTCATAAATGCGTCATGCTGGAAAGGCAAAGAGTTTGATTTGGAGAATAAGTATCGGCAGAAGGAAACAGCATAGGTGGTTTGTAGATTTGGATTCCTTCTTTACATTAATTCTGCTGCATGGAAATTTGAGAATTATGAATATCTGACAATTCCAAGAGTCGCATGTTTTCAACAGACTCAAGAGATTTAAAAATAAAATATTCATTGAAAGCAGAAAATATTATATACGTAGCAAGCAAAAAATAATCCAGTTCCATTGTTAAGTTATAGCAATCTCCACTTTGGTTTATACAGGTTTTGCAGGACACCAAACATACATACCACAGAAGGTACAGCTCCATCCACCCTTTTATGTTTTCTCAATGTGACATACGATGCAATTGTGGAAGATTCAGGCATCGGAGACTTGCTTCTGGGTGGAACTATTCCAACTGGAAAAGCCAAGGCTATAAATGTAGAGAAGGGTTATTAATTAAAGATGGTATTAACATGCAATAACTTGTACCAGTTATAGGCTTATGTACAGTTTTTAACCTCCTGCCAACTATCAAAAATCAGCAAATTCAGCACCAGAGTTAAAGTGTGGGGAATGTTTGAAGGAGATTCATGAGGTGTTTTTTTTACATAAAGTGTGTGCTGCCAGGAGAGGTAGAAGTGGATACAATAGCAACATTTAAGAGATAACAGATCTCTTTGTTTGTGTGTTTGAACAGTCTGGGAAAAGAGTCCCGTAATCATGTTTGGCACAGACATTGTGGGCCGAAGGGCCTGTTGCTGTGCTGTACTGTTCTATGTAGATGCTGCCCGACCCGCTGAGTTCCTCCAGAAGTTGTTCTTTTGCAGAAAAACGTTTAGATGGATCTGGAGATATCAATCTTAATCGGTAAATATTACGGTCTAACTACCTTTCAACATGATACTTTCTTTGTCAGTCGTCACCTCCGACTTCTCATCCACATTTGACTCATCAACTTCGGTGACAGTTGTCAGCTCTGGCTCACTCTTGTATTGTCGATAATCAGGACCCTGCAAGCGGAAAATAATTCCTTTTCAACAAACAATCCTTCTTAAAAATTAGTTAAATCACAATCTGAAAAAATTATTTGATTAAAAAACAGCACACAAATAAGTGGTATAGCGCTCAAAAACAACTTGGTTGGTATAGAAAATAATTGCAGCATTTTGTTTCTTTCTTTTCTAGGGTCTTGGTAAGGGGCAAACTTTGAGACAAGAATCAAAAAAAAAAAATGTAAGTATTAAGATTATGCAGAAATGCTAATAAAAATTTAAAAAAAAAAAAAAAAAAAAAAAAAAGAAAATAGCATTTTGTTTGTCTTGGTAAGCAAACTTGAGACAAGAATCAAAAATGTAAGTAGCTTTGCAGAAATGCCAAAATATACAATTGCAAATCAGCGGCACAAAAACAGAACTAACATTTCTGAAAAAGCATTTTTTCAAACTTATGTCATCTGTTTGATAATTAACTTGGAGGACATGCTATTTATTATTCTGGTGTCAAGACCACCGCTAAATTATTTGTTGCTTGTTGCAAAACATCTAATTTATTATTTTTTCAATTTGACGGAACAATCCAACACAACAAAGGGTCATGTTAATAATCAAAACATTCAAAAGCCAGTTGGTTCCTAGCATTCACTCCCAATGTACATCCATTTTACTGTCAATATAAATCAGTTTTACATGCGTTCAGGCACAGGAATAACATTCAGCCGAATGTCCCTGGGGTCAAGTTTTATACTGACTTTTAGGAACTGCATAGCCTTGAGTTGAATGGACTATTAAAACAGGTAGACATGAAAAAGATGATAAAGGGTTTTTGATCTGAAATGTTAACACAGTTTCACTTTCCATAGATGCTGCCTGACCTGCAGAGAGGGTTTCCAGTGTCTAGTGGGGGGTTTCCAGACTCTCACTACTGAGGTCTACACAGTATTTTATATATTAATGAGCAGCACATCGACCTTTACAGTTATTGTACGATGTTGCTTAGAATTGTCAATAACATGGAACATTACTGAGCTCGAGTTATGTACACCTAATCACGCATCTGCACTGAAACCAAACTGATATGGAGTTTAATTTAATAGTATATTCCAGATATATTCTAAGTCTAAGAAAGAACACAAACTGTTGGAATAACTCATCAAGTTGGGCAACATCTCTGGCGAGCATGGATAGGTGCCATTTTGTGTCCCGACCTGAATCGTCACCTATCCATGCTCCTCAATGATTTTGTCTGACTTGCTGAGTTACTCCACCACCTGGGGTGGAAGATTGCAACCTTCACGTGGTCCGCCCCTGTTTCAACGAATGCAATCAACCTGGCGTGCACAATCAAATAGAACAATTTGTCCTACAACTTTAGGCTTTGCACGCCATTCGCAAGAAGAAGACTCCACCACTTTGTGTTCTATTCAACATTCCCACATCTGCAGTTCTCTGTGACTAAGTCCAAGATAGTTTCACATTGTCGACTATTACATGTCAACCACCATTATACATAACCTTAAAGTCAAATTTGATAAATGAACCGTCCTGCAGAAAAGCAACCGAACAGTTAGAAAGGCTTAAAAAATGTGCCTGTTTGCAAATGTAGCATAAAAACAAACAGACACATTGTCAAATGTTGGTATGGTAACAAGCAATTTGAGGCAATGTCCAATAAATGGCCCAAATATCTCTAATCTAAAAATATTTCTCAAAGTTACGCATACATAATTCTATAATAGGATTGTTATTGATAGTTTACATAGGCTGCAATTGTGCAAGACAGCTCATCCAAATCAAAATCATCTATAAAATACAAAAAAACCATCAATGTAGAAGCATGAGTAAGCCACCAAGAAAAAAAGCGAGGACGCAAAATAATTCCATGGCAAAAAAAAAGAGGACGGAAATGTGGATGGAGCAGGTTTAAAACGCAAACTGTGGCAGCCGTCAGTCAGCCACTTACTGAATCTGCTCCTTTCCGTGAATCTTCCAGTTCAGGGTGGATCTTCGTTTTGTCTAGTTGATGCACCAGGTTTCTGGTAGAACAAGGGTAAATAGTTCTCTCACTGGGAAGAGGAGGAATTGAGGGACCCTTCTCTGTCAAGTCATATAACTGGGGGAGAGGAGGACGAGAAGGGGCCGTTTCGTCTTCCTGAGGAGTGTAAGATGGCCACCACATAATTAATGCACAGCACAGTCTGAGATATGTCAGATGTTGCTCACTTTATGAATGTAAATTAACTCATGATCATGCTCCGTATATAGATACATGAAAGCAAATAATGTACTCCAGTCTACTGCTTAATTCAAAGTCGGCTAATTTAAATACAATCCAATTATCATTGCTCTTTTTGACACCTACATTGTTGTTAAGCTGGCTAATTTAAATTATTTAATGGTTCCATTTATCTGTACAAAAATTACTTTGAATAATCAGAAATTAGGTGCATTAGCTCCGCCAAGATGGGTCTGAGGAATGATCATATCTCCTGTTTAATTTTTTTCCAGTTTCAAAACATGCCAGTGAAAAGTAAATGTTTTGGCAATAAGTAACTACCAACTTAATATAAAACATTTAACCTCCAACAATGAGATTTATTAATGTGAGACTATGAACTTGTATTCTTCCACCAATCATTTTCAAATTTAAATCTAAATTGTTCCTCCCATTCTAACAGGTTACACATCAGTGATGTGAAATAGCTCCTTACCTCCTGTTTGTACCTTAAAGTGGAAGCAGTTCCAGATTGTGACACAGCTTTGAACAGAAATAAAAACACAAATTAGATTACTCATGTCAAGAGCAATATCAAACTTGTTTTTAAAAAGTAGCCCTTGGAAAATCATTTTGGTTTTAGATTCCGTGGGACACACTGCTAGTATAGGAAACATTGTCATCAAGAGGATGTTTGAGTGTTTGTGTGCAAAGACTATTTCATCTCCTACATACTGAGAAATAAATAATAATCATTGCTTTCTGTGCATTGTAAAAATAAGATGGAAATTATGGAAAATGGTTAAGCTGGAAGAAAATTTCACAGAAGCTTAATGTTTCGAAAATTCTATGGACTAGACCCTTAAACAACACTGATTAAATCCATCTGAAAGATTCCCTTGACAAGGATTTCAAGGGTTAACATCCCCAGTCACAATAATATGTGTGAGGCAAGCCAGGCTATGATCCTGCATGTTCCCATCTAACATCATATTGATCAGTATCAAGTTATTAATTCCCCGAAGGGAATTGTGCTTCAAATACAAGATCCTTTAAATGTCAATTAAACATATGACAGAGGAAAGTCAGGACTCCAGTTAAAAATATTTTACATTCAAAAAGGAAAATCTACTCAACATTACTGGGGAAAAGTTGATTTGTGTATCCCTGCCAATAGTGCAGATGCTACAGATATTAATTCTGCTTCAAGTAAGCTTCACAATAACTTTAGGATGAAAATGGACATAGATGCCCCATATTTAGATATATAGCAGGGACCAGGTTCCCTGCGATATATCGAAATATGGGGCATCTGTGTGGAAACCTTTTTCTGCTTGAGGAACATTGTTTCAAGTGTAAGTCATCAGGACCATGCCTATACACTTGCATCGACTGCTGGACAGCTCTATCATACCAGCATACTGCTATTTCAACTAAAACCTATAAGACCACAAGATATACAGTGGGAGCAGAATTATGCCATTCAGCCCATCTTCTACTCCACCAATCAATCACGGCTGATCTATTTTTCCCTTTCAACTCCATTCTCCTGCCTACTTCCCGTAACCTCTGACACACTTACTATTCAAGAACCTATCAATCTCCGCTTTAAAGATATATATCCAATGACTTGAGCTCCACAGCCGTCTGTGGCAATGAATTTCATAGATTCACCACCTACTGGCAAAATAAATTCATCCTCATCTCCATTCTAAAGGTACGTCCTTTTGTTCTGATGCTGTGCCCTCTGGTTCTGGACTCTCCCATTAATGGAAATCCATTCCACACACACTCCATCCATCTAGCAAGATGGAACACACTGCAGCAGGCCAGTATTTCCTGACGGAACATTGGTGGGCCGTGCGGCCCAAACAATCCATTAGAGTTTCTCACATGTTTACCCAGAGAGTGGGTTATAACGTAGCACTTTCCATCTCATGGCATAGTTGATGTGAACAGTATTAACGTGTTGAGAAATTGATTGATTTCAAGATGGAAACAGGTCCTTCGGCCCACCGTATCCATGCCAACTATCGATCACCCGTTCACACTAGTTGTATGTTATCCCACTTTCTCATCCACTCAATACACACTACAGAGGCCAATTAACTAACAGCCGCTCATGCCTTTGGGATGTTATGCAAGTACAAGGGAGAAGGAAATAGAAGAATATATTAATTAGATGAGGGTAAGCAAGGCAGGCTTGTATTACACATCAAGGGCAAGTAT
Source organism: Leucoraja erinaceus (assembly GCF_028641065.1). NCBI lineage: Eukaryota > Metazoa > Chordata > Chondrichthyes > Rajiformes > Rajidae > Leucoraja > Leucoraja erinaceus. The sequence goes on from NC_073398.1 coordinate 8,136,348, forward strand.
CTATTGACTTATTTTATTAAATCATCAAACAGGTTTTTGCAGTATTACCCCCCATTTTTGTTTTAAATTTAATGCTGAACATCATTTTCTAAAAATATTTCCTACCTTTCAAAAAACAAATGTATACCTGTATACATCTTGTTCAAATCTATGGCGTCATCAGAACAGTAATTATAATATCCAAAGGGGAAATAAATAATTTCAGTTCACTAATTTAAAACAAAATGCCATTTCAGACTTCTTAATTCATTAAAAAAATTCTGAATGCTGTTCCCAGAGATAACACATAATGTATTTGATATACTGAGTTTATGGACTTTAAAACAGATAAATAAAACCATGCTAAACAAAAAAATGCTGGAGTAACTCAGTGGGACAGGTAGCATCTCTGGAGAGAAGGAATGGATGATGTTTCGGGTCGAGACCCTTCCTCAGACCCGAACGTCACCCATTCCTTTTCTCCAGAGATGCTGCCTGTCCCGCTGAGTTACTCCAGCATCTGCAGTTCCTTCCTACACAATAAAACAGTGCTGGCCACTTCTGCAAACTACAATAGTTACAGTGTGAAATGCTGTATAAACAAATTTGGTTCACTTCTCTTACAAATGTTTCCAGCGGTACTTCTTTGCAGTTTGTTCTTGTTGAGTCCCTCCATGACATCCTCGATTCTCCAGAGCTCCTTCTGGATCTGAGAACGCTGGTAGCTAGTGATGTCGAACTAGTGGGAGATAGAAAAGCTCATCTGAGTACAAGTATGGTACATGTTGACCGTTTTGTGGAATGCATTATATTCAAGGAGAACCCAACAATTTTTTCAAAAGTCTTACAAATGCTTTAAAAATGTTGGTTAATGTACACCAATAACTTGGTACATGAAATATACTTGTCAGAAAACGCACAAGATGCAATGAAATAAAAATAATACATGCAATGTGCCTATCAATTTTGCTGCACGGGATATATGTTGGCTAGAGAAAGACTATTTTGTTATAAGCACAAAAATGACCAGACACCAAGGTCAATCGATCAAAGCGAGTACCTGAACTCCTTCACATCTGTCCAGTTGTTCATGTAGGTGATCTCTTGCAAGAGTTACATCATATTCTAACTTGTCATATTCTCTCCACATTTTTTCGATTTCCTAAATCACAAAATATATAGCTCAATAAAGAAGACTTTTCTTTTAATCTAAAAATGAGAAACTCTGCAAATAAACTACCATTTCTGCACTAGAAATTACTCAGCACACTGCAGGAAGTGGGTTTAGTGCCTGCACCAAGGGTTTGTACACACACCAGCCACCAGGTGGAGTGCCTGAGCTGACTGTTCGCTCCACACCCTGCTTCCTTCGGGTATACAAACAGGACCTCCCTTTGGACCACAACCACGGCAATTAGGAGTAATACTGTTACAACTTACTGTAGTGGCTCTCGATACCTCCCGACAAGTGCTAAGCAATCCATTTTGTAAGACTTCCCTCTGTAAGGCCACACTTTGCACCACATTAGGATTATCTGCGTTCATTTCGATCTCTTGACTTGCTGCTAGCAATGCTTGTTCCAGTGTATGCTACATTGGACAAAAAGCACACTTAGTATAGACTGACAGTAATACGTTAAGGGGTTTGTATATTTTTCAATTGAATCTCAATGATTCACCTTTTCCTTATGCAGCTGTCGCAATTTCTCCTCCTGATCATGAACAACCTTGTCCTGCTCACACAGCTGGCTCAGTTGTGCCTGAAAAGGAAATCACAATGATGGAAAATGGGAAGGGTTAACACACAAAGCACCATTATAACTTCAAAATGAAAAATCAACCAATTGATGCCGGGCATCTGAAATAAAACCAGAAAATATTCTAAACACCCAGCAGGTCAGGCAGCATCTGTGGAGAGGGAGAAAACAGCGTTGACATATCAGGTCGAAGATCTTCCATTCTGAAAAAGGTTCTTTGACCTGAAACATTAGCTCTGTCTTTGCTTCTGCAATTTGGTGTTTCAAGCATTGACTGAGGATAACTTTGCATAAGTGGTCAGGATAGGAATGTGCAGACCCCCCCCCCCAAGTTATGCAGGGTTTCCTTCTCAAGAACCCTTTGTAAGCTACACAGTTCAAAAGTCGTCTATGTAGCTGCCAACTGAGGCCCTGCATGGCATAAAATGCCTGCAGACGGGGGATTGTCCCATTGAAATAGATAGTGGAGCTGAGGCACAGCTGTAGAGTTGCTGCCTTAAAGCATCAGAGACTTGGCTTTGATCCTGACTGCAGATGCTGTCTGTACAGAGTTCGTACATTCACCCCGTGACCTGCCTGGGTTTTCTCCAGGATCTCCAGTTTCCTCCCACACTCCAGACGTACAGGTGTATAGGTTAATTGGCTTGGTACGATTGTAAAACTCCCTAGTGTATGTAGGATAATGTGGGTGTACGGGGTCGCTGGTCGGCGCGGACACAGTGGGCCGAAGGGCCTGTTTCCACTCTGTAATAATAATAATAATAATACATTTTATTTATGAGCGCCTTTCAAGAGTCTCAAGGACACCTTACAAAAATTTAGCAGGTACAGGAAAAACATGTAAGGGGAATGAAATAAATAGTAGAGATATGACTAGTACACAAAGTAAAGACAGAATTCAATACAAAACACAATATGAGGCAATTAATGCACAGATGAAAAGGGAGAAGGACGTGGGGCTAAGGATAGGCAGAGGTGAAGAGATGGGTCTTGAGGCGGGACTGGAAGATGGTGAGGGACACGGAATTGCGGATCAGTTGGGGGGATACAGACTCTGTATCTCTAAACTAAAGTGCTTCTTATAGACATACAGGTGCTGGTATGCATGTCAATTAAACATTCAGATACACACATCAATAATTTTTACCATTCAAAAACACACACAAAATGCTGGAGTCACTCAGTGGGCCAGGAAGCATTTGCGGAGAACATATATAGGTGACGTTGTGGCTCAGGAAACTTGTTCACACAATATAACCCCAATTTTGTTTTGAGTTTGTGACCAATCAACTATAACTAAAAAGTCTAAAATCACCATTTTAGTTAAGTAAAAAGTGAAGATGAAGAAAATCTAGTTACAAACTTTTGAGTGGTGCCGGTATGCGTGTACAGTTACAACATAAGAGCACTGGGAATAGGTCATCTGGAGAAGGATTTTAAATTGCATTTTGATATTCGTAATAATAAACCATATATCAACAGGTTTAGCCTGACTCTGGAGAATAATGATACTCTTTTCAAAGATTTTACTACATGCGGCTTAAAAGGTTGTTGATTTTAAAAAGGACACCTAGCGAGTCTCCAGACATGATTTGTAAGATGGACATCAATATGTTAACTAGAATGTATTCTTCTTGTGTTCAATGTGGCAAAATTCTAGCAATTGTCAAAAACAGTCCCACAGCAACCAGCAAATACATCCCATACACTCATCCTTCTGTAGGGACTGTACCTAAGTCCGGCATTTGCAAAATGAGATGATCTGTCCTGAAGACATGTCACCTAAAGGTTTACTTTGTTGAACTAGTGGGAATGCAAATTAAATGAGAAAATGAAGGAGTGGAGTATCAGATGACAACTTGAATTTATGTAGAAGACAAAAGGTACCAAAAACACCCCAAAGCATTTCACAGGAATGTTACCAAACAAAGCTCTGCAGTGTTCCTGATGTTAATACTGTAACTTGATCAATTTTAAAATTAAAGTTGCATCTTGGAAGGGGAAATGAAGAAAGAGTAGTGTGATTTTCGGAGGGAATTACACATGACCTTGGCCGTTGATGCATGTGGTGGATCAAATGTGTCTGAGAGGCCAGACTTGGAGAAATACGATACTTCTGCATGTTGCATGAGTGGAGGGGGAATGGTGCGCAATAAACACAAAGATGTATCTGACAGAAATGATTTAGGAAATCAGACGATATGGAGAACCTGGACGTTCAGAAAGCCTTTGATAAAGCCGCATATAAACAGTCAGTGTGTCACACTGATGTGTTTGAGATTAGGAGTGATGTATTGACATGGAGTAAAAGAGTCGACAGAGTGGAAACAGATACAAAAATATTTCTTTGGTGGCAGGCAACTCATTTTATAATGGAGACACGAGGATGCTGGAATCTTAAGGCAGCATGTCTGGCCTTTGTTCAACCATCTGCCCATTGAAAACCTCCATTCACCTATTGCTGGCCACATCTTGCCTGCCTCTCCTCTCTCCTGGCTTTCTTTCTCGCTCCCTATAATCGGTCTGAAGAAGGGTTCCAATCTAAAACATCGCCGCTCCTTGTTCTGAAGGGGTGCTGCCTGACCCGTTGAGTTACTCCAGCAATTTTGTGTTTTATCTGTGGAGTGATTGCACAGGTGACATTTCGGGTTGGGATCCATCTACAGACTAATGAAGGGTCCAGACACGTTACCTATCCATTCATTCCACAAATGCTGCCGGACCCGCTGAGTTACCCCTGAGTTACCCCAGCACTTTGTGTTCAATTAATTTTATAATATTTAATGTGGAACAAATTTTGGATATTCATTGAGAGGATAGACAGCAACACAAACTAAAGCTGCACAGGTGAAAGAATCTCCATTATGTCTGTAAAATGTGTACAAACTTGCTAAATTATCGCCAACCATACACAAAATCAATGCAGAATGCATAATAAACAAAAGAGATAACATGGAAAGGAGGTAAGATATTTTTACATACATCTATGTCTGGATCTTCGCTTCTGTGGCTGTAGACAGTTTCTCTGTATTCATCGTGCTGAGCCAGCTACAGGGAAACGATTCAGAAAAAGTGACAAGTGTTACAATTTTAACAGATTACCCAGAGAAAGCAGGTTGAGTGGAGTGACGCTCCCAGCAGGAAGCCTAGTTTGAAGCAACTGTGAGCTGAAGATACCTCGGTACCAACACTTCAATCGGCACTCTGTTCATATAAGGACCCCACTGAGAATATGGGGCAGGCAAATTTAGCCTGCGGAATACGTTAATTTATTTTCCCTTGAAGTATGATGACACAAATTACCTTTGATAAGAAAGACGAACAGGTAATTTTATTCCGAGGGAGAGAGGTTTATTTTCCACAGATAATCACAGCAATGGGCAAAAAACGTTGCACCTCTACATTTGTAATTTCGACATAACAAAAGACAGTAGGAAGAGCATGTTGAAATTAAGCTGCTGAAAAATATTGTCCCAATACAGATCACAATGGCACTAGATTCTTCAGTCTACCATCTGAATTGCTAACCTGTAAGGAATAGTCAGGCAATATTCAAAAGTTAAAATACAGTAACCCATTTTTAGAAACATAATTTATGAAGTATTCCTAATTTATCAATTAAGCAATAAATATTCTACATTTTATCGTTAGTTTCCAAGTAAGAAAGTTTAACCATAAGTTTGTTCAAACCATAAAGAGAGAGCTAATTGTTACCACCATGATCAGATACAATCCTTGATGATTCTTGCTTGGGGTCTGCAATACCGTCTGTGCACTGAGTTTCCAGTCCCATAATGAAATACGGACAATCCTAAATAATTGCCAATACAAGAAACTGGAGATGCCGGTTTACAAAAAAAGGCACAAAGTGCTGGAGTACCTCAGCGGGTCAGACTGCATCTTTGAAGAACATGGATGGGTGATGACCCTTGGGTTCGGGACCCTCTTCAGCCTGAAGAAGCGTCCCGACCCAAAACGTCACTTATCGATGTTCTCCAGAGATGCTGTCTGACCCACTGTGTTATTTCAGCACTTTGTGTCCTAACAAATTGCCAACCATATTGTAGGAAAAAGTGAAATTTTACTTTCATCAGTTTCAGAACTATGACATACTAGCCATACTACATTCATGCTTTTATTTTGCACTAGTATTGTGGTTATTAATTTATAGAATTTTTGCTTATTATATGTTATATGTGTATTGTAATTACAGGCCAGTTATGCTGCTGCAAGTAAGAGTTTCACTGTTACACTGTCATAGAAACATAGAAATTAGGTGCAGGAGTAGGCCATTCGGCCCTTCGAGCCTGCACCGCCATTCAATATGATCATGGCTGATCATCCAACTCAGTATCCCGTACCTGCCTTCTCTCCATACCCCCTGATCCCCTTAGCCACAAGGGCCACATCTAACTCCCTCTTAAATATGTGCAATCAGTACATATGACAATTAAACACCCTTGACTTGATTTGAAAATTCAACATTATATATTTTGTCTAGGTTAAGTAATCTTAAAAAAGTTAAAGATCTTCTCATCAGCGTTATAATACCAATATTATTAGATGTATTTTCCATCGGGCAGCAGCATTGTAGAATCAGTGGTGTGTTAAAAAGTATTGTCGGTACGATTTGGGACAGGTAAATAAACCAGGCTGCAGAAACTGGGATAAAATTGACCTGCGGCGATAGCACAAATCGCCTGCAGCTTTTCGAACATTATCCCACTTTTCTTTCTGTTATTGAAAATTGAAACGAAAGTTGAGTGGTGATGAAGGGGGTGTGGATCTTATTAAACGGGTGGGCCAGCTGTTTATGAGTGTGTTTAGTGCTGCTGGTATGACAAATTTTATAGCAAGAGTAAAGAACGATCAAAGTAAGGCATAAATAACATGACCAGTTTGTTTCAACATCGCATCAAATCATTACATATGAATATACTTATCATGTTTAATAACTGTAGCTATTTTAAGATATAATTAAGGATAATATAGAATACATTACTTGTGCTGCTTTTCGTTCATTTTGCTGCATTAATAATGTTTCAAGGTTGGTTAAATTACACGGGTAATTAATGTAAACTTGAAATCTGAAAAACTAATTTCACCATATTGTTTTACACCAGTGATTCCCAACCTGGGGCCACATGGCAAATTTTAGGGGGGTCACAGAAACAAAATTGGGATTTAGGGGGCCACAGGTTCAATGAAGGGGGCCACAGAGCTACCACCCTGTTGCCTCCTAAATTTCAGTTCTAATAAATTTAAATCTATGTAGTTGAAATATTTTTGATGTTTGTGGAAAAGAATAAAAGATAATATATGTGCAATTAATAGACACTGATATTTTTATGGAAGCTATTATAATATTGAAGTACTTTTTTTCTGATAATAATGTCAGGGGGGGGCACAGAAAAATTAAAGAACCCAAGGGAGCCATGAGCTAAAAAAGGTTGGGAACCGCTGCTTTACACCATCAAAGACCATTTTGACCCATCAATTCTATGCCACCTCACACAGGAATCTTATTCCTCACTAATTTCACCTGTTTTTTTCCCACATTCCCATTGTTCCACCCATATACTATCGTTCAGCAACACTAGGGAACATTTATCTTGTCCTATTAACTTGCTGATACAAATGTCTTTGAGAAAAACACAAAGTGCTTGAGTAACTCAGCGGGTCAGGCAACATCTCTGGAGGGAATGGACAGGTGACGTTTCAGGTCTCTGGTGTGCGGAAGTGAATGGGAGCAACTGAAGGGATCTACATGGTCGAGGGGAAAATGTGCAAACTCTGCACAGACAGCATCAGGAGTCGGGATTGAAGCAGGGCTGCTGGACTGTGAGGCAGCAGCTCTACCAACTGTATCACTCTGCCAACCTGGGCCAGTTCGGCCGCCAACACAAATAGTCTCTAAAGTTGAGGCCACCCATTTTTCAAAGTTTTCAGAATGTGAGGTTATTAATCTCCAAAACCCACAAAAGATACTGCAAACCTCAATTTACAGTGGAAAGGCACAAAAATAGATAACAGTTGTAGAATTGTTTATGTCATAATCATTTTAAGTTTCTAGCTGTTAGTGCACAGAATTGCGACTCTGCATAATAAGTGCCCATAGCATTGTTAAACATACCTTAGATCTGATCTTAAAGCCTTGGGAGTTGAAGAAAGTATTGGCGCAGAATGCAAACACATCTCTCCAGCTTTTGTTATCATGGACTGTATACATTTACGCATGCAGGCACAATCACCATGCAGAAACAATGAGCCATGTTTAAGGAAAAGTACAGTAGGAAAGCTGGCGCTTGTGATCAACTTTTTGGGTACATGTTTCGGGAATAGGAGTGCGGGTCAGTGTATGAATAAGCAACAAGGGTTTATTTATAATTGAGTAAAACGTTACAAAATCATTATGCTTCCAGTTTTGAAAAATGCCTTATTTTTTTAAATTCATGACAAATAGAATTAGAGTCCTTTGGCAACAATATACGGGTCAAACCAACCTCAGGGTTGAAAATTGACCTACATTTCCTCATGATACAAACCCATTTCACCAAATTGTTTTAGCTTGACTTGTTACCATTAACAAGTCAATGGGATTCTCTTTGGCACAATGTCTTTCACACACTGTTCCAAGTGAGATTAGATTCAGACAGGAGCTTGTCAGATTTGAGCTTCCTGTACAATTACAAAACCAGATTGCAAAATTTATCTGAGCATCTACATTAGTGATTGAAGTCAAGCATAACATATCTTGCAGATGGTAAAACAAGCCATGCTAACTTTATTGCAGCATGGTTCAAAGCATGGATGAATGTCACTGGAGGAAAATAAAAACTCGAGGGTATGATTCAAGTGTAATAAACTGAAAGCTGCCATACACAGGTCTTTGTGTTTAAGCAAAGCAACCAACATCCAAGACCTTACTTGCTTGTATACTTGTGGCCTTGGTGCTGAGTTCTCAATCATAGTGTGAATCGTAGCGATTAAGGGCTCATTTTCTTTCATCTATTTCAAATCAGGAGGAGCATACAGTAAACATCAGTTTACAGCATGGCTGGATTTAAAAGATGAAACAGTGATTATAGCTCCTGCTTTTTTAAGAATAGATATCAAAGTGTCTTGCAAGCATTGTACACCGAACCGAAAAAGATCACAGTACGGGGATATGCTACTACCAAGCAGATAAAAAAAATTGGAAATCAATTTACAGGTCTGATCATGAAATTGTGCGAAAAGTGGACCAGGAAGAATTAGTCAACCATGTTTTGTTTTAGCAAATTTGTAATAATGCAAAAGTTTTGCATTTTATTCAAAAAAATAATTTTGGATTGGCACCAAGATGAAATGCTTGAAACTTGGACAGAATACTTTTTCTTGCAGAAAGAGGTAAAAATGTGGAGATTTCTTTGTTTCTCAGCACTTCAAGGTTTTTTTTTTTAATGGAGCTATAACTGGTTCAAAAATATCATCTCTTACCTCCCACAACAGCCAGAATTTTATCAGTAAAAGATAAGTTCCGTTAAAGAGAAGGAATTGTCACAAAAAACGAATGATGACACAAAGAGGCACGTGTATATATACTAGTGTGCCTCAGTTCTCTGTTTTGAGGGAGATTTTAAGATGGTACAGAATACAACACATTGCATGTTTACAATTAGACAGAACTTTCTACGTATAGTAAGTGCTCACAAGCAGCCAAAGTATAAATTACTGGAAAATTAAAGGATTGCAACACTAGCATGTATATACACAAATCTTAATAACATAATGTTTTAATTCAACTGTAAGTTATATTTAACACAAAGATTAACTTCAAAATTTGTTTTCAACACTTTGCACATTATATTTGCCATTTGATAACTAGGCACTATCATTTCACGAATAAATGCATGGAAATTGGTGGGAAAACATCTTATTTAAAATGATCAAAGGACAAATGAACTAATTCAAGATATTCGCTTGTTACTTATTATCAATTAACTTAGCAACCTCTCAAAATATCATTTCCAGCCTAATTTAAAAAGAAAATTGCATTAAACTTAAAAAGCGTTTTAAAAATCATAGGGATTTCTTGAATATTTTCTTTTACAGGGACTGAGTCATGAAATGCAGAAACCTGAACTAGAATCAGTGGCAGATTAAATGGTTGCAAGATTATTTCTGCTCCAAACGCGTGCCATTAGCTACCAGATTGGTTATGGTATTTGTGGTGGCATGCACTGGGAACTAAATATGATGAAAAAAATCATGTCTAGTGCTCCCACCTGATAGTCCAAATACACGAGATTTCTCTGAAGGTGATGAATGAGGATATCATTCTAAGAGGCAGCAATAAATAAGAACAAAGAATGTGAAATTAGAAAGAAGAGGAACAGCAGAAGACCATAATTAATTCAAAAAGAAATAACAGGAATTTAAGAACACTAATTGATTGTCACCACAAGATTGCACCTGCATAACTCAGTTTGAAAAACCACAATTCATTTATTCATGAAAAGGCAAAGCCAGGTTGAACAAGTTGTTGAGAAGTGTATCAATTAGCCCTGAATAAGAGAAAGACAAAACAGAAAAAAAATCCAGAGTGGTGAAGAATAAGCAAGAAATGGGATGAATTTGGTAGCTCTATTAAGAAGTCAATCCCCGCGCCATGGGCCAAAAGACTTCACTGCCAGTTGAATTATTTTGGTCATTTTTAAAAGTCAATTACAACCCTGTACAATTTAAAAATAGTAAAAATAGTCTCAGACAAAATGTACATGTGCACTACTGTACTTTAAAACTTTAGGAATACCATACAAAATTAAGGATTTCTCCGATGCTATTCAGAACAAACGATGTTGGTGCGCGCACACACACACACACACACACACACACACACACACACACACACACACACACACACACACACAGTCACTAAACAATTAATTTCAGCATTTTGATTACTACATCTTCTCAATAAAGAATATGCATTTGTGGAAGTATCCAGAAATAATTTATCTACATGGAATATGGCGAATGGCACATCATACTGATAAAATCAATATGGGATAGACAGTTTGGAGTCACAATAAACTACAGATGCTGGTTTACAAAAAAGACACAAAGTGTTGGTGTAAATTAGAGAGCCGGACATCTTTGGATGAATTTTCTGGTCAGGACTCTTCTTCAGGCCGATAAACCTGTACAATTTAAAAATGGTACGTATCCTCTTGGATGAAATGTACATTTGCATTACTGGGCTTTAATACTTATAGTGGGGTAGATAGTTTAGCATTCTGCTAAATAAGACATGGAATACAGAAGATGCAAAGAGAAAAAAAACTCCAGAGCACAATAAGTCAACACCAATGCCACAGATCAGTAATGGATGACTAGATTATGAAAGAGTGGTAATGGAGGATGAGAGATGGTGTTTGCAGCTGACCTTGGGGTTTGCATCACTGAGGTTCAGTTGCATGAGCTGTGATGCTGTGTGCTCCCGGATGCTGGTGAGTTCCGCTTGCTGCCTCCGCAGTTTGATTAGCAGTAACGTCAGCTCCTCTGGCTGCAGGAATGCAGTTTTGGGAGCCAAGGGGGAAAGAGACACATTAATTTATCACCCACGCACCTGGATTATCCAAAACTACTGCATGAGCTCAGTATTAACCTCAGGCCATCGCAGATGGAATGCAAAAGGTTAAAAAGACTGATCGGTCAGTGATAACAGGTCGTCACTTTCGGCAGATAGTTTGTACGAGGAGAGGGGGATCTTGGAATAATTCACGACAAAATGTCTTCCAGGTACAAACAACAAAAAACAACACACAATCAATAGTATTTACAAAACGCATGGAGATCTCTAACTGCTCTCAACATATGTCACAGCACGTTGCACGCAGTCCACCAGAAACAATTCAGGCATTATTGCTCTGGGGAATTCTATCGCGATTCAACTGCAATAGGACCAGTTACATTTTTACTGAAATGCACCTTGCAGAGTTCCTTAGCATATTTAAAACATTACTTAAAGCTGCAGAATCTAACTTCACTACTCCTGCCCCTGTTTTCCAGGTTACTGACCCCTTCCAAGGGATCATGTGAAGGAGGTCAAAGGCACAATTACTTTGGCACATCCATCTATAGTACTAACAATAAAAAATTGCTCTATTTTCATAGTTTACCATTCTCCCGCCAATGCCTAAAAAAAGGAAACCAGCGTACCAAGAACTGCAAATGTGGGTATTTTCCCCATGAGAGGCTGTACTCAACTGGAAATCAAGATACAGATTCTCTCTTAAGGCAATTAGCAAATACTGACTGATAGGCAACAAGGTGATCAAGATTAAGAACAAAGTGCAAGGTACACATGACAATAATATACCAATCAATGGACGATATCACAGGTTTCCCCGATATTATGTTTTCTACCAGGTCTGGGCAAACAGGTTTTGAATCTTTTCCTAACTACTGCCTGGTATCCGGGTCTGAAAACGAATGGAATTGCCTCAGCAACTCTAGCCATGCTCACTTTCAACTAGGATCATTTAAAAAAAAAAAAAAAAAAAAACACTAGGGGCGCTGCACTGGCAGCAGCCTCTGCCTACCTGTCTGTCATTTCTATCTTTTTTTTATTTTCAGTTAGTCCAAAGTCTGTTTTAGAGGGAAACTTTAACTTCTCTATGTGGGGGAGGGTAAGGGGGAAACCGTTCCTCAGTCTCTTCCTGGCGGGGACACGACTATTTCTCTGAGTCGCGTCCTCGCCCCCCACCTCGCGGCCTACCAGCTGGATCGGAGCAGCCTTTCCTGCCGGGGACCAGGAACCGGACCGGGGCTGCTACAGCGGCGGCGCAGCGCTGGAGTCACCGTGGAGCGGGCGATGCCTACCTGGGTCGCCGTTTGGAGCTCCGGAGCGTTGGGCCGTTGCTCCAACATTGTGGAGCTCTGGTGCGGAGAGCTTCCAACGCGGGCGGCGCTGAACAACATTGTGGAGTCCTGGGGCGCCTTGCAGAGGGCCTACAGCAGCAGTCTCCACCCGGCGCGGCCTACAGGACATTGGAAGCCGCCGACTCCGGTAGGAGGGGGCCGACTCTGGTGTCCACGCCGCTGAGGACGTCCCGCAGCCCAGACGTCGGATTTGTATCACTCCGGCGAGCGATCCTGGACATCGGGCCGCCCGTAGCTGCAACTGCGGAGGGCTTGGGGAGGCCCTGACCACGGGGAACAGTGGAGGAAGAAGACTGACTTTGGTGCCTTCCCACACAGTGGGAAACTTTGATTCTGCTGTGTGGGGATGTTTTGTGTTAAATTCTATAGTGTGTTGAGTCCTGTTTATTTTTATTGTATGGCTGTATGGGAATTCATTTCACTGTGCCATCTGGCACATGTGACAATTAAATCTATCTTGAATCTTGAATCCAAAACCCCTGTCCCACGTACCCGAGTTACCACGAATTCTCCCGAGTTATCCCCTTGATTCAAATTCGGAGAATTACGGTAATAGCCAGCCGTAGGTACTCGGGGCTACTCGTGGACATTTTTCAACATGATGAATAAACGTCCCGACTTACCTGATGCCCCGAGTACCTACGGCTGGCATTACGAGCCACTACGCAATATCTACTGCCTCCTACGGACTCGCTACGGGCATTCTCCGACTTTGAATCCAGGGGAAAACTCTGAGGTATTCGTGAGTAACTCGGGAGAGTGGGACAGGGGCTTAACTATTTCCCTTTCCACAGATGTTGCTCAACCTGCTAGGTGTTTCCAGCATGTTTTTCAAAAAATCCTCCACACTCTTTCTATCGGCTTTTAACTGAGTCTAATAATCTCTGACTTTTAGCAATTCACAGGTTTCCAAGGGCGAAACTCAGGTGCAAGACCCTTATATTTTGAAGGCATCATGATTATCCCAATTCATGGACAGTGAAAAGTGACAGGGCATCAGATGGATGTCTGACTCTCTATTCACCAAGCCTTGGATCTCTCGGAGAGGGTAGAAAACTATATTTCTGGTCAATTTCTGGGTCGGGGAAAATCCTCGGGGACTTTGGTGGGCCTTCCGTGAATGCTGGTCGCCGCGGGAGGTTGAGTGTTTTGTTGATAAAGTTGACGTTAAATTAATTTGATGATCGTTTGTTTGTAAACTGTCAACATAGGCAGTCTTTGATTGTGTTAATACTCTGTATGTTTATTTAAATTTTTTAAATTAAAGTATTTGTGTAATAAAATTTTTTTTTTCAATGGGGCGCCCATTCCTGCGTTGCGAGTCCATGGTGATGTCACTCAGGTGTGCTGGAGTACCCCTCCCTCCCGGAGTGCCCCGTCCTGCCTTGCAAGTCCATGGTGATGTCACTCGGGGTTTTGTTTTCAAAATGGGTGAGTTTTCCTGCTGTTTTTAAAACTTTAAACAATTGAAAAGTGCGGAAATATAGGTCGGAATGCGACGGGAAGATGTTTATCACCTCGATGGGGAAAATGTGAGTAGAATGTGTGAAAATGGGAAGGCTGTGGCCTAGCGTTTGGAAAAAAATATGAATTAACCAAATTGTGCCCAGATGACCCACATACATACACACAAACAAGAGAAGAGTTTTAGAATAATAGATAGATGAGGATAGTACACAACAATGGAGTTGAGGTAGAAGATCAGTGAGGATCTTGCTGAATGGTAAAGCAGACTCAATGGGAAGAACAAACTTAACTGACTCATCTGCTCCTAGTTTTTATGTTCTTGGTTCTCAATAGCCAGCTGCTAAGTAAGGGAAATAATGGAATTACGAGTTAGAGCTCATCTTCATATTTCATTTTAAATTAAAGTCTGATGTTCTCTACGCCCAATTATAAATTTATAATCAAGTTTCCCTGAATAGAAACAATGTGACAATAAAGCTGAGGTTATGTAGTTACAGCATGTGTTGGAAGATTCCAACGGGACTTAAAGAAAATGAAATATTTCGAACTGTTGTTCCTTTTATCCACACTGCTGTCTCACAGACAACACTGATCATTCATTTCGTGAGAATAGGTCCAGGGACCAGACAAGACACTCCTTTGGCTTCAAATACTGTGAAGGCAATTTTATTTTTAACTCATGACTGTCTGATTTAGGTTCAGAATTAGAATTGCCAAGTGTACAGTGAGGTACAGTGGAAAGTGTTGTTTTGCATGCTATCCAAACACATCACGTAATACTGTACATGAACCTAATCAAGCCAAATTCAAGTACAATAGGTAGAGAGAAGAGAAAGAGACAGAAAAGTGATTTATAGGAACAGGCTGCTGTTTAGGATCACAGCTGATCCTTCTCTGGGATCAGCTAGCAAAGAATCACCAGTTGTTAAAAGCCTAAAGGGCCTGTCCCACCAGCATGCAACTGCATGCGGCTAGCGCGACCTAACGTGGTCACTTGAGCCGTACGGCCTCGCGGGGCCGGTCCCACTTCGATCGCCGGAGCCGTATGGAGTTGTGCGGGGCTGGTCCCGACATCACACGGGGCTCCGAAAAACTGACACTGTCCAAAAATTCCGCGCAACAACGGCCTGTCGGCCCGCAGCCGCATTGAGGCCATACGCACCGCCTCGATGGGCGTATGCACCGTCTCGACGCCGTACACAGCGCCTCGACGCTGTAAGCATCGTCTCAACGCCGTACGCAGTGTCTTGACGGCGAATGCCTAGCGCGTGGCGTTGCGCGATGACGTCACCGCCCGACGCCGTGCGACGTCCAAATTCAGTCGGCCCGCCTCCTGCCCAGCTGATTGGTGAGTATGATGTCGGGACCAGCCTCGCACAACTCCAGACGGCTTCGCGGTTGGAAGTGGGACCAGCCCCGCAAGGCTGTACGCCTCAAGCCACCACGTTTGGTCGCGCTAGACGCATGCAATCGCATGCTGGTGGGGCAGGCCCTTAATGCTGGGTTAACAAATCATCTGATTTTCAATTTCCATTGCTGAATTTTATATGATCGGATCTCAGACCTATAACATAGCTTCCAATGTCGGAAGGCTAATATTGTAGCCTGAACAATTTCTTGTCTATTATCAACAGGAAATGATCCAAGCCAGGAAATTGGTCACACTGGGAATGGTCTGTAAAATATCCATCCTTCCTTCTTTCCCTGAAGTGCCCTTCCAAATGTTGGCCACAATATAAAATATATATTTTCCCAGTAAAACTCCAAGACAAACCGACCTTCCAATGTAATAGCTCATAAAGTGAATTTTTAGCTGCAGTTTTTTTCTTTAAATAAGTCATGCCAGCAACAAGCTTTAAAAAGAAAACTGGCACATGGCACTTCTGCAATATTTCCAGCCCTTTACTTCAACGTCGATACATTTAAATCTCCATTTGTATTCTGGCTCCCTGCCAGAGCTTCCTTTTTTTAGGATTGAAATTCTTTCAGTGAACATTTATAAGTTATGGTTTTGGCAGGTGTAAAACTAATTGCATCAAATTTTGAGGGGGAAAAAACAGGTCGTATCTCAGTGATTTTATGACGTTTTCCCATTAGAGTTCCAAGCAGCAAGCAGCTATTCATCTTCCATCCAACACGGCAGCAGGGAATAATTACACACAACATCATACTTCATATAGATTATGTTAGACTCTACTGAGATTAGCCAAACTGGCACAAAATCCAGCGCATCCTGTCTCAAACTGGGTTGGCTCATAATGTATGACACTTAATAACCATGAAATATTAAAGGGACATGTCCATCATCTGATGAAGACAAAATATCAAAACATGGTTTTAACTCCCACGCAGAGCATCTTACTTGGTTTTGTGCATGGTAGGATAGCTGCATGAACAAAAGGGCTAGTCAAACTAAAGCATTATCAAAATATTCATTAAATTTGCAAGTATTAAAATAATTTTTAAACTGCATGATTTCCATTTTGCACTTAAACAAACAAAACTGACGAGTGTCTTTTCACAGAAGCCTTCTGTAATAAAATATACGGAGTCTCCTTCAAACAGCAAACATGTAGCTGGCATTAATCATTTTGAAACATTAGGAATACGGCTGGGAATGATTATTTAGATGCTCATACATATTGCGTACTCACTATAGTCACTGGACTACTTGTCTCTGGAAGAGCAATTTTCTTTTGCTGTGAAATCTCTTAAGGCTTGCATGCTGCATTCATACTAGATGCATCTTTGTGGTTAAATTATTTCAGTGAATATCACCTTTTCAAAATCTTAATTTCAAGGTGTGCTTGAATCATTTTGGTGGACTCTGAGTGAATTTCCCAGTCGCCATCTGGCTGAGGAACGTTGCTTTAAGGAATATACTGATGCTGATCTGTAGGAACACCTCTTTGCTGTACAGTTGTGTAAGAATACGTGCAGATTATGGACAACAGCGTTTCTCAGCTGACTACAGTTCTGCTGCACTGTAGCCTGAATTGCACCCACTGAAATTCTTTCATAACAACAAATGATAATCTCCTACAGATATTAGAATGTCTAATCTATTTATTGGAATAGATATTTTGATCATTCACAAATTATCCAAGTGAATGCACATGATATTCACTTTGATAATTTTACCAAAGAAATGCATCTATGATCAGTGTGGCATTTGAAATTGAAAACTTTCTATCCAACAAGGTGTTGCATTTAATCAAGTGTCAATAGAAAGTACCTGAGAAGGAACTGCAGATGCTGGAAAATCGAAGGTAGACAAAAATGCTGGAGAAACTCAGCGGGTGAGGCAGCATCTATGGAGCGAAGGAAATAGGCAACGTTTCGGGCCCGAAGAAGGGTTTCAACCCGAAATGTTGCATATTTCCTTCGCTCCATAGATGCTGCCTCACCTGCTGAGTTTCTCCAGCATTTTTGTCTACCTTCAATAGAAAGTACTGATCTGTATTGGCTATGAAACCAAATGAGTAAGTGCAATAATGTGCATTAAAGCAAATGGTGCAAAACCATTCCTCACCACAATGTATCCAGTTAGGGTATCGTAGTAAAGCAATTTCCTTTTCTTAAAAATAGTTATCTTATTGATGCGGAACATTTTGTGTTAAACAGAAGACTTGAATAATGTGTGAAGGATCCTTGATTGAATTGTTGCCATGGTAGACAGATGAAAATGCCACTGACGCACTGTACTTTACACATAGATAAATGGAAGCAAACAAAGAAACCTATGACTTATTCAAGCACTGTTTAGTTGGTGGATGTCATCTGACCCTGGAGATTATATGACAACCTTTTGACTCTTGTGGTATGCATAATTATCTCAAAATAATGAAAGCTAGGCCAAGTGTAGTTGAGAATAACTGGATACCATGAAGATCTTGTAATTTAATTGCCAAGTAATGTCAGAGGAGAAAAAAGAAATAGTCTTCAGTTTGAAGATTAAATAATTCTACTAATTTAAATTAATAAATTGGCAGATGATTACAAATTAAAAGACATTACATTTGCCTTGCTAAGCAGCTGAAACAGATTCTCTCACCACAATTGGAAAATTTGTGGAGCAGTGTACGAAGTAGAGAAGATAAAAACTCCAGGCAACTTAACGCATGTTTCAGGAAAGGTTTTTAGAGGGTCCAGAATAGGAATAAACAGGAGGCCAAAAGGGAGCAGAGGAAATACAAGTAGTTAAAATGGCTTTGGCACATGATAGTTGTAGGACACACATTACAATTTCCTACAATGTTTGGTCCAAATGCTCTACAGTATCATGAGATTAATATAGACCAATTATTAACAATCGTTTAGTTAAAAGGCAGGAAGAATGCCATTGAAGGGCTAACCTTCAAAAATGTAGCACTTAGTCACAATCCATTGTGCGGCTTGAAACAAGCAAACCACTTTCTAGAAATCTGCTTATTAACAATCTTTCGATATTTATGTGGTGGCAATTCCACTGAGAATCAAAAATGCTAAAACAAACCAAAGGCAGAGGAGAGAGTTGTCTGAGTGGCATACTGTGCAAAGACTGTGCCTCAAGTCAACAAATTTAGGGAGAATTCATCAGCACAACTCACCGTTTTTTTCCCTGCAGGTTTTCCGGTGTGAAGGTCTGTACAGGTAAACCCGCCGGCATTGACATTCTTTCAGGTGGACATACAATCTGAGAAATGTGGAAAAGAGGCAGAAATTTATTTCACTCACTATTTTACTGCCTTTGCCTTCTTTATGTGTTAAATCCATTGGGAATTCACTATCTACAACTTGAGTGGATGAGCACTGAACCAGCACTTAATTCCTCAGAAAAGCTTGATAGTTAATTTGCACGCAGAATAGGTTATAAAATCCTGTCTTTTTGTTTAGTTTGGTTTAGAGATACAGCGCGGAAACGGGCCCTATGGCCCACACCTCTCATATTAACACTATCCTACACACACTAGGGACAATTTACATTTATACCAAGCCAATTAACCTACAAATCTGTACATTTTTGGAGTGTGGGAGGAAACCAAAGATCTCAAAGAAAACCCACGCGGTCAAGGGGTGAAGTACAAAACTCCAAACAGACAGCTGTCGTAGTCGGGATCGAACCTGGGTCTCTGACGCTGTAAGCGCTGTAAGGCAGCAACTCTACCGCTGTGCCTCCGTGCCACCCAACACTTTAACACTGTTTAAATGTTGCCCACATGTTACACTTTCCAATATTCCTTGTGGTATTGTTTTATTAAAATAAGCACATGTCCAGTGCTTTATTAAGTTAAAATATGATTGAAATGATTCCTGGCTTGCAAACATTTGCACCATCCCAGAAAGAAATACCAGCAAGCATATTAGGTTTAATTTTCACCAACATGATTTTTACTGTTTGAAAGGCAACAAAATTGTGCAACCATGTATTCCTGGAAAAAATGAATATTGCTTACAGTTCAATGTAGTTTTGGAAGGAACTGCAGATGCTAATTTAAACTGAAGATAAGACACAAAAAGCTGGAGTAACTCAGCGGGACATGAAGCATTTCTGGAGAAAAGGAATGGGTGACATTTCGGGTCTGAAGAAGGGTCTCGACCCGAAACGTCACCCATTCCTTCTCTCCAGAAATGCTGCCTGTCCCGCTGAGTTCCTCCAGCTTTTTGTGTCTATCGAAGCTAAATGGCAGTGCTAAATCAAGATTTCGAGAATGCCATTTCAGAATGAATGGTGAAAGGTTTACCCTGTTAACAGGTGTCCTGTGACGCCGAGACTTAATGGAATCAATTGTCATGTCCCCTCTTAAAATAGGTGGCGATAGTTCCAATCTGGAATCCATGTTGTAGGATCTCAGGGGCGAGTATACTTGATAGGGAGCCAGTGAACCGTGAGAAGGCGATGGAGGAATGGAGCGTGATTGTTCAACTAGATTCACCACGTTGAGAGGAGTACTATGCCTGCTTAATGTTCCGTGCTTATGATAAACCTGGCGCTGTTGCCACTCGTAGAGTTGCCACATGGTATCATCCCGCATCGACTTCCGTTTCTCTTGCGACGACGGCGGTCGGATTACTCTGTTGTACGCGGAAGGCATCACCGTGCAGACGCTGTCAGTTCTGGTGGTGCTATGGCGGGGAAGTGTTCTATAGCATGGCATAGGCTGAGACCGATAACTTGGCAAGTTTCTTGGAAGGGTTTGATAACAGGTGATGCTATTAAAGAAAAAGAAAATAATTTAATCAAGTGTAAACTATTCTATTGATATCACCAAAGTCATAAAGCTCTTCAACTCAATATATTTCAACAGTTGCCAATGAATTATTTTCTCTGAGGGACTAGGCAGAAGAGGCTTTGCAACTCTCTTCCTTTGAAGTAGATGTATACTTGGTCAGGAAGGAATGAGTGAATACTGTGGGCAGATGAGAATGCAGAGTTGAGATTACAATCAGATTACCCATGATCTTACATAATGGAAGAACAGGCTGGAAGCCAACATCTGCTCCCATGTTGGTATTCCCTGAATCTAACTGTTTTCATTCCAAGCATTCAGGAGTCAAGAGCGTTTGATTGTCATATGTACCGACAACAGAACAACAAAATTCTACATTTTTGAGTTTCTAACGCAGACCAAGCAGAGTTGTAAGCATTACATTGCCATTCACTGAAAGGAAAGAAGAAAGGGAAAACTAAAGTGATTAACCTGACTGTATAATACCACAAAAAATATTATGGAGATGGTAAAGGGGTACTTGGAAACATAGCACAATTGGACAATATCACTAGGATTTTACAAATGGAAAATCATGATTGAAAAACTTATTTTCCAAGGGAAAAAACCACACAAAGTGCTGGAGTAACTCAGTGGGTCAGGCAACATCTCTGGAGGATATGGATAAGTGACGTTTCAGGTTGGGACCGCTCTTCAGATTTCTTGAGTGGACATCGGCCAGTATGAAGAAGGGCCCTGGCCTGTAATATCACCTATCCAGGTCCTGCAAAAATGTTGCTTGACGGAGAGTTACCTGTTTTTTTTTGTAAACCAGCACCTTATGTCTTTATTTTCCAAGGATGCTGATGGTAACATGATAATTAGAACGAGTGGTTACAATGCATTGATTGGGATTATCAAAGACCATGCTGTAAGGTGCTACACAAAAGCTTACTGTAAAAAATAAGGACACAGAGCATTGAAGGGAACGCATTGGAAGTTTGGTTAAAGAACGGATTCAGAGGGCTGGAATAAACAGATCTTAGAATACAAGATCAACCACTCGTGACTATGATTTATTTTTTTTTGCTCTTAGGCGGTGATGAGTATTTGGAATTCTGCAGCACAGGAGGGGATGAATGGTCAATGGGTGCTTGTGCCCAAGGCTGACATTGACAGAACCAAAGGATGTGGTGATCAGAAAATGGATGCCAAACGGCAGAGCTATCTCTGGGGTCATTAAGACTCCTCCTGCTTCCATTCCTCAAGACAACTGCTTTTCCTGACTTTTGGTCCCCTATAGGCAGCTATGTTCAAGCAAAGTCACTTATGATGCATCAAGGAATTGAATTGAAGTAGCAATTGAGGGTGTGTCTTAGTTTGAGTAAGCAGAATGGAAGAGGAAACAATATACTCCAGAAAAATAAAAACAATTCTGTTGAAAAGTTATCATATTGAAATATTTATTTCCTTCCCAGTGAATATTTTGAGCGCACTCAAGATTTTATTCAAACATTAGTTGGCATAGTAGTTCAGGAGTTAGGGTTTCTGCCACGCTATTCTAATAACCCGGGTTCAATTCTAACCTTGAGTGCTATTTCTGTGGGTTTCCACCAGATGCTCTGGATTCCTCCCACATCCCAGAGGACATTGCCAGGAGATTAAGTTGTCATTGGAAATTACACAGTTTAGTTGGGTAACAAAGGGATCGTGAGGGCTGGGGTGTGTTGTGGGGGGAAGTCAATGATCACATGAGAATTGATTAAAGGGAAATACGTGAAGAAATGAAATAGACAGGAATGTTCCGAGATGCTGCACTAACCTGAATGGCAAAGAGGTTTCCATTTGTGCCGTAGAAAATAAGAGAAATATGACATGAGCGAGATGAATGGACAAATGGAACACAATTACATCACACCTTGACACAGCACAGACCAGTTCTGATGCTGGAGAAACTCAGCGGGTGAGGCAGCATCTCTGGAGATGCAGCCTCACCCACTGAGTTTCTCCAGCATTTTTGTCTACCTTCGACTTTTCCAGTATCTGCAGTTCTTTCTTAAACAGATCAGTTCTGATATACTCTTCAGAAAAACTGGTTCCCCCAACAACAAAATAGATAGAAAGTAGGAACTACAGATGCAGGTTCACACAAAAAATACAAACTGCTGGAGTAACTCGGTGGGTCAGGCAGCATCCCATGAGAACATGGATAGGTGGCGTTTCAGGTTGGGACCCTACTTCAGACTAATTATAACAGGGGAGGAAAGTGGAAAAGAGGTGGGTGCTGGACAAAATGTGGCAAGTGATACAGGGTAAGGGGGATTTGATGGGCAGATGTATGGACAAATGCCAGAAATGTAAGGAATATAGAGAAGTGATATGTAAAGACAGAGGAAGTGATATAGGTGGGAGGGGACAGAAGAGGGAAGTGGGGGGGAAATAATGGGATAAAGAGATGTGCATCAGGGTGGGGTTTGGAGAAGGGGGAGGGGTTGGGTTGTTGTTACCTAAAATTGGAAAATTCAAATGATTCATACCGTTGGGTTGTAAGCTATCCAAAATACATACCTGTGTAACTAAGTTCAAATCATTCCAATTCTTATTGAACAGCACCGAGCAATGCAACACAGACTTGCTCGAGACATTTCAAATGGAACAGATGTTGCAGGGTATTTCTCATCTAACACAATACCAATATACCGCAACTCATAAACAGCTGAGCATGCGACTTGCAGCATTCGGAAGATGCAGCAAAAATAAAATGCTAATTATGCCACAAAGCAGCATCAATAATTCAAGTTGGAACCTGCACATTGAGCAGCTTTTTCTAGATCCATATCTACACAAAAACAGGTGTAATGAAATTGCGTTTTTCAAGTAATTCAGGCAAAGTAGCTCTGAACTGGCCCCAGGCAGTCCCCATTCTTCCTGAGCTGCTGAATCTTGTAGGTCGGAATACCGTTGTTGGAGCTAAAAACAGTCTCAAACCAATCCATCATGTAGTGCGGGAGGATGCCAGTAAATCAGATTTGAGGCATAATAAAATTCTATTACTGATGACAATTATCTAAAAATACCAAGATCCTACAACCTAGCAAAGTTTAAGTTGGCCATATTTATCCATTGCAGGGTACATTTATCCAGAGTTGAACGGTAAATTCAAATCGTAAGCAGAATATACAAGACAAGTGAAGTTCACAAGCTCTAGTAGAATTAGGCCATTCGGCCCATTCATTCATGGCTGATCTCTGCCTCCTAATCCCATTTTCCTGCCTTCTCCCCATAACCCTTGACACCCGTTCTAATCAAGAATTTGTCTATCTCTGCCTTAAAAATATCCACTGACTTGGCCTCCACAGCCCTCTGTGGCAATGAGTTCCACAGATTAACGACCCTCTGATTAAAGAAGTTCCTCCTCACCTCCTTTCTAAAAAGGCGGCCTTTAATTCTGAGGCTAGGACCTCTGGGCCTTGATTCTCCCATCAGTGGAAACCTCCTTTTCACATCCACTATTTATGATTTTCATTATTCAGTAAGTTTCAATGAGGTCCCCCTTCAACCTTCTAAATTCCAACGAGTAGAGGCCCAGTGCTGTTAAACACTCATCATATGCTAACCCACTAATTCCAGGAATCATTCTTGTCAACCTCCTCTGGACCCTCTCCAGAGCCAGCACATCCTTCCTCACCTATGGGGTCCAAATTTGCTCAAGGTACTCCAAATGTGGCCTGACCAGTGCCTTATAAAGCTTCAGCATTACACGTCTGTTTTTGTATTCCAGTCCTAGCATTGAATTTAGGAGCAAGGAGGTCCTACTGCAGTTGTACAGGGCCCTGGTGAGACCGCACCTGGAGTATTGTGTGCAATTTTGGTCTCCTAATTTGAGGAAGGACATTATTGTTATTGAGGGAGTACAGTGTAGGTTCACCAGGTTAATTCCCGGAATGGCGGGACTGTCATATGATAAAGGAATCGGTCGACTGGGCCTATATTCCCTGGAATTTAGAAGGATGAGAGGAAATTTTTTGAAACATATAACATTCTTAAGGGATTGGACAGGCTAGATGCAGGAAAAATGGTCCCGATCTTGGGGGAGTCCCGAACCAGGGGTCACAGTTTAAGAATAAAGGGTAGGCCATTTAGGACTGAGATGAGGAAAAACTTTTTCACCCAGAGAGTTGTGAATCTGTGGAATTCTCTGCCACAGAAGGCAGTGGAGGCCGATTCATTGGATGTTTTCAAGAGAGAGTTGGATATAGCTCTTAGGGCTAACGGAATCAAGGGATATGGGGGAGAAAGCAGGAACGGGATACTGATTGTGAATGATCAGCCATGATCACATTGAATGGCAGCGCTGGCTCAAAGGGCCGAATGGCCTACTCCTGCACCTATTTTCTAGGTTTCTATAAACTAGGATTACTAGACACCAGAAACTACACAGTGCTGGAAGAACTCAGCGCGGGTCAAGCTAGGGTACTGCCCATTTCCTCCATAAGCGAGGGGACTGTCCGATTCACCTCTATCCCATTGTGTACATTGGACTTTGTCTATGGAACTGATGCACTACAATGCTGAGAACTATATTCTGCACTCTGTATCTTCCCCTATGTTCTATCTATTGTACTTGAGTTTGACTTCATTGCATTTATGTATGGTACAGCGGCTCTGTTTGGATAGCAAGCAAAATAAAGTTTTTCACTGAACTTCAGAACATGTGACAATCATAAACTCAACCCTAAAGCAGCATCTGTGGAGAGTATGGACAGAGGACATTTTGGTTTGTGGCCCTTCTTTAATTCAGCTCCAGAATGCCATTAACTATGATTACTGGCTGGTTACTCTTAGATAAACATTAATTTCCTGTCTTAGATAAACATTAGTTTCCTTTCCGAGAGACCATTAATGCAGCGTGACTTTGATTTAGGCGGCCTTTATCTGTATGAAACACTTTTGGCAATTCCCTCCCTGTTAATCAGTGGGACCATTAATCATGAACAATTCAAGAGCTGTTTTAACCAGCTCCTGCTGGTGGATGTCCAATGCCATGATGGGAACCCTCCCCCTCAACCTCTTACGGGAAATTTACCAACATTTTCTATTCTCATTGTAAAATGAACAATTGTATTTATAAAATAAATGTCAATACTCTTTCATACTGCGATGTGCTCTGGTCGCTTGGACAGAACTTAAATGCCCTGTTAGCGCACAAAGCCCATGCAGATAACCCAGCAGTATGAACAAGGGTCTCGATCCGAAACATCACCCATTCCTTCACTCCAGATATGTTGCCTGTCCCTGCTGAGTTACTCCAGCTTTTTGTGTCTATCTTCGGTATGAATATTGATTTCTACAACTTCAAGTAACCCTTGCTTTCCTTCTCATCCGTCCCTCTCGCATCCGAGTTCTCTGACTAGTTTATTGTCTTCCTGATTAAATATTACTGATTGTATCTCATTGTCACCTTCCCCTCAGATAACAATGTACCACTCGACATTTCCTTGATTATCATCCCCTTTGATCTATGTTTTCACACCTTATCCAACCATATCTCTATGTCTCCCTCTCAGTCTGAAGAAGGGTCTCAACCCGAAACATCACCCATTCCTTCTCTCCAGCGATGCTGCTTGACCCACTGAGTTACTCAAACATTTTGTGTCTAATCTTCAGATAACATGCAATCCAGGCCCCCTCCCCCCTCCCCTACTTGGTTACAATTTGCCCAATAATTTCATCTACTTTTGGACTGGGTGACAGGATTGGAATATAATCACCATCTCTGGCTGATAATTGTATTTTTCCTTGTGGGTGATAGTGAACATAAGACATGACAGAAGTATATCATAGATCATTGTAATGGTAGATGACACGGATGCAATAGCCAGATAATGTTGAATCCATTGCTTAGAGATGGTTTAATCTTGGCGATGTATACAATGCTTGGACTGTGCTGCCTGCAGATGGATCAGTCACCTTGCCATGCACCAATATAAACTAAATCTGCTTTCTGTTCTACAGTGGTTTTGTTTGTTGGAAAACATGTGGAACTTGATCAGAAAGAGGCCATTATTTTCCACACAGCTGAATTAAGAAGCCCTGGGTGTAAAATCTAACAAAGGTTGACTATAGGAATTAATAATGGACAGAACAAATGTTATTCCTTATGCACATGTAGCACAAAGCTATTTAAGTCAACAGTGTGGCAGCAGATTTGAATACTTAAGCATTCTCCTTGGTATAGATGCTGTCTTTCACAAGCACACAGCAAAGGCGCAAAATAAATTAATTATATTTAGTTTGGAAATGAAATTCAACTGAGTAGTGTTTAACGACAGATTAAAATGAGTCTACCAATGACTCTCTCTGATTTAAAAGTGTTGTGTTTCTATACCCTAATAAAGATCATGTGGAGCATCTATCCATATTGGTATTTTGACATATATTTATCCTTATACGTTTTAAAGGGCAACCCTTACAAAAACTATACATTCTGATTCTACCTATCCCCACAAGGGGAAACATTCTCCGAGCATCTACCCTATCCTCAGCATCTCACATGCATCATTGGGATCATTTCACATTCCACTGAACTCCTTTGATTATTTGCCTTACCAGCCCATGCGTTTCTCAAAATAAATGCCTTCAGACCAGGGAATCTATGCTGCACTGACAATTCAAGCATAAATCTTTATTTTTCCACTGCCCAAAATGGGGATCATGGCAGAATCCTCCTCGTGGTGGTCCCTGGAAGCGACGATGCGATGCACTCTGTGACGCTTCGGGCAACAATTCTGTCAACATGTTGGACGACGACAGAAGCCAACAGCGAGCTACATCGTCTGACACACGAGTGAACGAACTGTCCAAAATATCCATAACTTGTACAGATACAAATGATATTAAATCTCCAAATACCTTCTTTTGTACATCTATATTTATAACAGGAATAGCCCAAACTAATTTGACCTGTTATACTGTAATGACATTGTTCTGCTCGTGAATACACGGCAGTGTTAATTTTCACACAAGGATGTGCCGATTTATATGCTGTACCCAACGTCCCCAGATGTTGTACAGCTATTCAAACAGTTTTAAGTGTTATTTATTTACATTGTACGGTTCACAAATACAGTTTCCTTACTAACAAGAAGTACACTATCGCAACGTTAAAGAAACATTTAGACAGGTTCATGGATAGGATGGGTTTAGAGGGATACTAGACCAAGTCACCCAATGAGTCTGCTCCCCAACCCAAGATTCCACCACTAACCCGTTCTCTCAACGCAAGCCGTTCCCCCAGCGCAATATTGCACCACTCATGCATGGCCCCCCCCCAACTGCGCAGGCACGGCTCATTTCTCTTCATCCCCCAGCACTCCCTCCACTTCACCCTCCCTCGCTGGAGCGGCCCTCCCTCCCGGAGTACCATTCGTGGGTCCAGGCAGCGGGTAGTCGACGACCGCACCAGGGTTGACTGCCTGCCCCTTTCCCGGGCCTACGTCCGTGCCCGCGTGTCCCGGGAGGGAACACGTGGTGTCCTCGGGGACTTCGGAGGCCTTCCGTGAACGCTGGTCGCCGCGAGAGATCGAGTGTTTCGTTGATAAAGTTGCTGTTATATTAATTTGATGATCGTTTGTTTGGAAACTGTCAACATAGGTAGTCTTTGATTGTGTTAATACTCTGTTTTTATTCTTTGAATAAAAGTATTTGTATAATAATAAAAGGAGTGTCCCGCCTGCCTTGCAAGTGCAATGTGATGTCACTCAGGAGCGCTGGAGTGCCCCTCCCTCTTGAAGTGTCCCGTCCTGCCTTGCAAGTCCATTGTGACTCGGGGTTTTTTTTCTGGAATGGGTGAGTTTTTGATCTGTTTCTAAAACTTTAAACGATTAAAAAGTTTGGAAATATAGGTGGGAATATGACAGGAAGATGTTTATCACCTCGACGGGAAAAATGTGAGTAGTATGTGTGAAAATGGGAAAATGGTTAGGGCGATTGAAAATGTGGCCTAGTGATTGGAAGAAAATAGGAATTAACCAGATTGTGCCCAGATGACACATACACACACACACATATATACATACACACAAATAAGAGAAGAGTTTTAATAATATAGATGGGCCAAACGCAGGCAGGTGGGACTAGTGTAGATGGGACATGTTGGATGGTGTGGGCAAGTTGGGCCGAGGGGTTCCACATTGTCTGACTCGATGACACTGAAATTTACATAAAAGATGATCATCATATAGGTTTAAAGTGATGAATGAATTTCAACCATGACCCTGGACCAAGTAATTATACTCCTTCACCTTTATTTCAACTGAAGACTGCATCTGATCATCACATTTCACATGCAATCTCATGGGAGGTCAATTATCCCTGCCTTATTTGATTTGCCTTTAATTAGTACCACATCTCTCATGTGAACTGTGGCTTGTATTGAGCTAAATCACACACACATTCCTGCAAATGGATATTTCGACCGTGGCAAAGATAAATAAAGAGCATCCACTCTGACCACCATTTACCGCACTAATGTTTCCAATTTTTGTCACAAGTTGGTAGGTTGCTCTTCCAGTTTTTAATTCAAAAAAGTTCACATATTGGCCATTTTGACTGAAAGCATATTTTACCCTTAGTGGAAAGTTTGAATAATTTCAAAACTAATTTAGCGGACGCTGGATAAATATAAAAGCTTAAATTCATTGCTTTATAGTTTGGTAATGCATCGGTAACGTGCTAATTCAGCAATGTCTATTGTGGGCATTGTTGAACTCACCTTATTCATGGGAAAATCTGCCCTTTATGCACTGTGGCCATGCAGAGCATACAAAGCAAGGCAGGTACGTCAGAGTCATCATGGGGTCTTGGATGATTTGAGGGACGAGGGTTTGGGGAGGGAGGAGACACAAGCATTGACACTGTGTCAGGGCAAGATAGTGATGAAGAGTGAGCAAGTGCTCTGTGCAAATCAGTCGGGTTAGGGCGTAAGTAGGGACTGCAGATACTGGCTTATACGGAAGATACACACTGGAGTAACTCAGCGGATCAGGCAGCATCTGTGGAGCAAAGTATGTGATGTTTCGGGTCAGGACCCTTTCAGGTAAGAAAGGTTCCAATCCAAAACGTCACCTAATCGTTTTCTCCAGAGATACTGTCTGACCCGCTGAGTTACTCCAGCAATTTGTGTCTAAGGGGGGTTAGGGTGATTGAGATGTGGAATGGAAGTGTGCCTGGTGGAGCAAGGTGAGAGATTGGTGTGTGAGAGGTTTCCGATGTTGGAGGGTTGGAAGGAAATGGCCAAAGAAGAGCTTGGACATACTTAAAGGAGACAGATGTGAGCAGGAATCTCGGCAGACCTGCTAAGGAAGGTGCACTCTACATTACATGGTCGCAGAGCAAATGATATAACCAAAAAAAAAAAGGTTAGTCTGTCAGCAGCCAGCAACAGAAGTGCTTTGGACCAAAAGTGAATAAAGTCATTATTTTCAGACACTGTCTTATGTGATTGTCCATATTTACATTTGTGATATTTCCCCTCAAAGTTGCTTGGAAAACAACTGCCTATAACCTTGAACCAAAAAAACATGTTTAAAAGAGATGCATTAATGTTAAATTTCTCTGACCTGCTTCAGTGCAGAATGCATCAGATTAAGTGGATTGAAAAGAGATGGAAGACGTGTTATAATTTTTTTTTCAGTGGGAAATATTAAATGGATTTGCAATCTGTACATATTAGAACAGATCTTCAGGATACAAGGTAGATAAAATTGCTTGAGAAACTCAGCGGATGCGGCAGCATCTTCAGGATACAGGCAGTCCACTGGTTATGTAAGAATCCTGATCCTCAAAACTGTCTGTAAACAGATTTCTCCGCAAGGCATAGTAATCGTGTCATATACTTGACAATATACCATATCCAGTCATTAATCAATACCATGAAACATTTCTAGCTTCTAACCTTGCTAGCTTGAAAAACATGGCAACATTTGCATACAGCCAGATTTCTGCAGGTCAGATCATTCCTGACCCAGGCAGTCCATGTACTTGTATGATAAATGACGACTCCTCATCCAAGTGTTTTAATTAATGTTATGCTGAGTAATGATACATGACACATCATTCCCAATGGAGATTATAGCTAAATGATTAGCCAACACCTCAAATGTTACAGTACATTGCCACTTTGCGACATTTAATTCCCAATCAAAACGTGTGAAAGAAAAAGAGACACAAGAAACTGCAGACGCTGGAATCTTGGGCAAAACACAAACTGTTTGAGGAACTCAGCAGGTTAGGCAGCAACAGTCTGAACAATGGTCCCATCACAAAGTGTCGCCTATCCATTCCCTCTACAGATGCTACCTGACTCACTGTCCACCAACACTTTGTGCTTCTGTATGAAGGTCAACATGGTCCAGAATACAGAATACAGTTAGCTGATGGCCTCATCAGTCAGATTATTGAATATAGAAGTTGGGAGGTCATGTTATAGTTGTATAAGACTTCAGCGAGGCCACATTTGGAGTATTGTGATCTGTTTTGGTCACCCTGCTAGAGTGAAAATGTTGTTATGCTGGAAGGGGTGCAGGAAAGATTTATGAGGATGTTGCCAGGGAGAAGTTGAGCAAGCTAGGACTTAAGCACAGGAGGATGATCTTCTAGAGGTGTACAAGATCAGGAGAAGAATGGATAGGGAAATACACAGTTTTTCAACCAGAGTAGGGGAATCGAGAACCAAAGTCAAAGGTTGAAAGTGAGGGGGAAAGATTTAATAGGAACCAATGGGGCAATTATTCTTTACACAAAGAGTGGTAGGTGCATGGAACGAGTTGCTGGAGGAGGTAGTTGAGCTAGGTATTTATTTACAATATTTAAGAAACATTTAGACTTGTATGGATGAATGCTTTATTGTCACATGTGACAAGTCACAGTGAAATTCTTTGCTTGCACACTCAAGGTATGTAAATAGTCGCTACATAAGGGCGCTGAGAAAGTTACAATGCTAGGATAGATTTAGAAGGATATGGTCTATGATATGACCCGTTGGGCCACTGTCACACAGGAGGCTAGGTCCCCCAACGCAATATTCCACCACTCACCCTTAGCCACCAACTGCACGGGCGCAACACATTTCCCCTCATCTCTAGCACTCTCTCCCCCTTCTCTTCACCCTCCCTCTTCTTTCCTCTCTCCTCCTCCCCTCCCCCACCTCTCTCCCTCTCCTTTTCCCTATCCTCAGTCACTCCCTCCCTCCATAACTACTCTCTCCTCCCCACCCACCTCCTATCCCTCTATCCCATATTCCTCACCTTCCCGTATCCCCCCACTATCCCTCCTCACCTCCCCCACTGCCCTCATCTCCATCTATTCCCCACTCCCTACCTCCCCCATTCCCCCCCCTTCTCTACTCATCCCTCTCTCTCCCTCTATTCCCCCTCCTCCCCCACTCTCCCTCCTCACATCCTCTCTCTTCTTTTCCCTCTCTTCCTACCCTCTCCAATCCCTCACTCACCTCTCGTTTCCTCTACCCTCAGTCACTCCCTCTCTTCCTCCCTCCCTCCCTCCATAACTCCTCTCCCCTCCCTACTCTCCTCCTCTCCCTCTCCTCCCCCACTCTCCCTCCCCAGGATCTCGAGGTAGTCGCTCCTCTCCCTTCTTGCATGCCCCGGAGGAGCATCAGCTGTCGGCGCCCTCAGAGCCAGGCCTCGGATCGGCCCGGAAGCACCAGCAGCTACAGCCGCACGGCGTGTGGGCGGGTGGTGGGGGTAGAGCTTGGAGAAAAGACGGGGAAGAGCCATGGGGGAAAGGGGGGTGCCACAGGGGAGAGGCCAGGAGCCAGTGAGGGGGGCCAGAGGGGAAGGTGCCGGAGCTGAGGGGCATTGCGATGGCGGTGCGTTTGGGACTCACAGCGGGCGCTGGATGCTCTCCTCCTCCGAGATCAGATTCACCGCTTTCTGTTTGGCAACATCTCCGACTCCGCGCCGGGCCGCTTCCAGACCCTCCGAAAATTGTGTCCGGTTGGAGACCTCGCCGGCCTCCCTCAGCTCCAGTAAAGACGAGATGGCACAGGAAGGGGCAGATTGTCCCGTGGAGCGACAGAAGACGAGACTAATCTGCGCGGCGCTGACTGGCAGGAGAGGAGATCAATCGGCGCACAAGGTTTTTCAATGACTGGTGTACCATGACACCCAGATATCGTTGCATCTCCCCTTTTCCTAATCGGCCACCATTCAGATAATAGTCTACTTTCCTGTTTTTGCCACCAAAGTGGATAACCTCACATTTATCCACATTATACTGCATCTGCCATGCATTTGCCCACTCACCCAACCTATCCAAGTCACCTTGCAGCCTCCTAGCATCCTCCTCACATCTAACACTGCCCCCCAGCTTCGTGTCATCCGCAACATTGGAGATGTTGAATCTCGTACCTTTTTGCGCAATTAGAAAAACCGCGCAAACCGGATGAGCACAAGATTAGAGCTTTAGTTATGTATAGATGGCGCAAACGCAGAGGTAGGACCAGAGTAGGCATGTAGTACTAGACTAGTAATGAGTAATAACATGTAGTGCACCACAGCAGTATGAACATTGACTTCTCTAATTTCAGGTAGTCCCTGCTTTCTCCTTCCCTTCCCAGCTCTCCCTCAGCCCACTGTCTCCGCCTCCTCCTTTTTTCTCCCCCCCCAACCTTCACATCAGTCTGAAGAAGGGACAAACCGAAATGTTGTCTATTTCCTTTGTTCCATAGATGCTGCCTCGCCCATTTCTCCAGCATTTTTCTACTAGACTAGTAATGAGGCACGTTGGGTGGCGTGGGTAGGTTGGGCCAAAGGGCCTGTTTTCATGCCGAATGACTCTATGACTCTCTATGAGGATATGATTAATTATTTAAAAGAAAACTTTGGTGCATGAAATTGAAAAAAAAAATGCTCTCTACTTTTACTCCTGAACACAGCAGATAAAATGAGCAAAAACCTGGTGAAAGTACACTGCAGAAAGAAAAAGAATGCTTCCCAAAGCTAAAAGTAGCAAGTCAAATCCATTAGAATCCCCACAAAAAGCTGTAGTAAATCAGCGGGACAGGCAGCATCTCTGGAGAGAAGGAGTGGGCACACATTTCGTCTGAACCCAAAATGTAATCTTTCCACTCTATCCAGAGATGCTGGCTGAGTTCCTCTTGCACTTCGTCTCCTCCATTAGGATCGCCATGATTTTAGCAGCTGTTAAAAAATATGCAGCAAGAATCTCCTATCTTTTTCCACTTGGTGGAAAGTAAAGTAAGTTGGCATCAAGTTAAATCCAGGGGATCAGCTCAGAACTTCATACTGCATTGCAGCACCAAGATGCTTCTCTGATGCATTGTTTTAAAAACTGTTAAAATAAAATTTAAAAAGGACCAGATTTGAAATGAAGAGTGAGACACAAGTAGCTGCAGATGCTGGAATCTTGTACAGAACAAAGTGCTGGAGGAGCTCAGGCAGTTTGGATGGAAAAATGACAATTTTGGGTTCAGACTGATTGAGACAGATTTGAAATTATGGAGACAAGGAACTGCAGATGCTGGTTAACAAAACTTATTTTTTGTAATGAATTGAAATTATCACATTCTGCTCCCTGCTTAATTAAGAATTAGAAATAAGCATGGTGAATTAAAGATGATTACATGATTACATTTGAAATATTTCCAGTCTTCATCAATGCAAATACATTTACAAAAGCTATTTCATTCTGCTGTTGTGGAAAGAAAAAACAAAAGTTGGAGCACATCCCTTCTGACTGCTGAGATTCTGGAGATCTGTCAGGGTGCAGAGGTTATGTTCCTTTTACCAAAGATACTTAAAACAAAAATGTTCATTTGGATTATTTTTTGAAATTATTTGAAGTGATATAATCAAGCTTTCGAAAAAATCAATCATCCGTACCTTCTGACTTCTTCTTCTTGGTCCCTGCCTTTCTGCGTTCTCACCCACTGTTCCAACTGCAGCATTGAATTAGTCCTTTGGATTCCCCTTCCAGTGTCATTTTGGCTAACCAGTCTCTCTCTTCCACTGGTCACATTTTGTTCAGGGTCACAGATGAGCCCAATCGGACTCTGCTCATTGGAACTATTAACTTGCAAAGGTTTATACTGCTGAGATTGAACAGTGATGGTATTTGATACAACCGTTTCGGTTTCTGATTTTGCAGGATGCAATTTGATGCTATTGATCTTGGTCAAGGGCTTGTGCTGGTCATGTCCTTCTGTCTCAAAACCATATTTGTCCGTGCACGTGAAGTTTGTATTGTCTATTGATTTGAGTCCCAAGGGAGGGTCTACATTTTGCTGGTTGTTCTGAAGTTCAGGCTTCACTAATATTTTGTGGTTTGCGACATGGTTAGTCTCCTGTCGTGGTACAATTTCGATTGCAACTTTTTCTGTCCTGTGGGTGCAAGAGGGAGAGAGTAAGAATGTGGTTATCACTGACATCAATCAGTGGCGCCTGCAGCATCTCTAGTCTGCATCTTCTGCAGCACAACAGTTTCCCGAGTCACAAGCACCGCAGAGAAAATCATTCATTAACACCGACATTGAAAACACTAAAAAGTAATTAATTTTGAATTATAATCCATTGCAAAGTCTGACTAGAATTTCTGCAAATATCTGCAAATTTCAGTTCGCCCGAGTTCACAATAACTTGAAAACAAAATTACTTAAATTTCATACTCGTGTACAGAATTCAGCAAAATAACACCCACAAGACAATAATTCAACACTTAGTGGCAATATTCAGACTCAGTGCTTGCTAAAACCAATTAAATTTCACTCTACACAATGTGAAATCCTCTGGGCTTCTGTGTCTAGAACAAATTACTCACCTCTTCCTGCCTCAAGAAGCCACATTAAAAAAAAGCTGATAATGAATGCTCTCGAAAACTAGGGCTCTGCAGGCAGTACAAAAACCCGAGAGGTTAACTAATACTCATTTTTCAACATTAAAGGAACCTTTCAACCACATTTATCAGGATACTTATAAGATATGTTGTAAATGACCGAAGTTAAATTAAATAAACATGTCTAAATTGAATTAACCTGACATCCTTGGCCTTGAAGGTTGCTCTTGCAAAGAATAACTGCTCCGATCAATAATTTAGCTGCCTTAGTTATTTGTGACCTGCTCGCAAGAGGTAACTCAAGATGAATGGAGAATCAGGATGGGCTACTCATGTATATACATATACACACTACACACACACTTGAACTGGAAATGGCGCACTAATCACATGGATGCAACCATACAGAATGAGTTGCAGCGTTATTATAACAGCTGAAGATTATTTGAAGTATCGTAGCATTAATGGGTAATATTCCAGAGATTTCTTGCTCCAAATTTGAGTGTCAGTCTGCTAAAAATAAATTATTTTGGTTCCTGAGATCAAGGGGATGTGGAGAAGGAGCAAAAAACATAAGAAATGAAAGAAAGAAATGACTAGTCAGCCCATTGCACCTGCTTGCATCCTATAATATCATGAGCTCCATATATCAGGCTGCATTTGGAGCGCTGTGTGCAGTTTTGGTCACCCCATTACTGGAAGAACATGGAGGCTTTGGAAAGGGTGCAGGAGAGTTTAACATGGCTGCCTGGCGTAAAATGCATTAGCTACAAGGAGAGGTTGGACAAACTCAGATTGTTTTCCCTGAAGCATCGGAGACTGAGGGGGAACGAGAGAAGTATACAAAATTGCGAAAAGCATAAATGGAATAGATAGAATCTTTTTCTCCAGGGTGGAAATGTTAAGGTTATAGCTTTAAGGTGACGGGACAAATTTTACATTTGATGTGTGGGGCAAGTTTTTTTTTACGCAGATGTGGTGGGTGCCTGAAATGTGCTGCCAAAGATGATGGTGGAGGCAGATACAATACAGGCAGTTATGAGGCTTGTATAAGCATGTGGATATTCAGGAAACGTAAGGATACGGATCATGTGCAGGCAGGGACTAGTTTAACCCACCATCATGTTCGGTAGAAACATTGTGGGCCGAAGGGCCTTTTCCTGGGCTGTACTGTTCTATGTTCTGTGCACAAACTCCCTTTTATATGGATGTTCAGATATTATCCTTTTTGAGAACTAAAGAGTAAATAAAATCAAGTTGCCCTGGGGACACAACAGCCTTCCAACATGAAAATTCTATCCTGACACTGATCAGCCATGGTCTGATGGCCTAGCTTTTGAAGCTTTGTTGAAGCTTTTGATAAGGTGCCGCACGTGAGGTTGCTAGGGGAGATGAGAGCCCACGGTGTCAAAGGGAAGATACTAGCATGGATAGCAGGTTGGCTGGATGGAAGAGTGGCAATGGAGGGGGCTTTTTCAGGTTGGCTGCCAGTGACTAGCGAAGGTCTGACAAAAATATTGAAAGAGCGAACTACCTTTGGGCAGACAATAACAGACATGCACTAGTTTCTGGGTGAAGAAGGTTCTGCACATCACCACCTTGACCAATCAGCCTCTCATTTTGGACTGTGCCACCTGGTTCCTGACATCCCAGCTGGGGGAAATTGTCCTTCTTCCTTGCGAAGCATAAAAAATCTGCACATTTCAATTAGATCAGCTCTCATTCTTCTAAACTCTCAAAAGTATCTAAGAGGTCTAATTAGCTCAATGTCTTTATCCCTGGAATCCATTAGGTCAAGACACAAGAAACTGCAGATGATGGTGTACCAAAAAAGACACAAAGCGATGGAATAACTCAGCAGCACCTCTGGAGAACATGGATGGTGACGTTTCGGGAAAGATCCCCATCCAAAACATCACCTATCTACGTTCTCCAGAGATGTCTCACTCGCTGAGTTACTCAACTTTTTTTTTATCCTTTTGGTGAACCTTTATTGTTCTCCCTCTATCAAAAATAAACGGTGCACAATATTCTCGATGTTTTACTAGCTTTCTATATAATTGAGGCACGATATCTGTATTTATGCACTCAAAATTAGATTCCCCAACATACTCATTTGGACAATCACCTCTTATACACTGCACTAACCTATCCTCCACTCTAAAGCTGTTCATTTGCTTCCCCCCCCCCAGTCTACATGTGGAATCTCATGTAGACAGGGTGGTAAAGAAAACTTTTGGTGTGCTGGTCTTTATAAATCAGAGCATTGAGTATAGAAGTTGGGATGTAATGTTAAAATTGTACAAGGCATTGGTGAGGCCAATTCTGGAGTAAGGTGTACAATTTTGGTTGCCAAATTATAGGAAAGATGTCAACAAAATAGAGAGTACAGAGGAGATTTACTAGAATGCTGCCTGGGTTTCAGCACCTAAGTTACAGAGAAAGGTCTTTATTCTTTGGAGCGCAGAAGGTTAAGGGGGGACTTGATAGATATCTTTAAAATTATGAGAGGGATAGAGTTGACGTGGAAAAGCTTTTTCCATTGAGAGTCGGGAAGATTCAAACAAGAGTACATGATTTGAGAATTAAGGAACAGAAGTTTAGGGGTAACATGAGGGGGAACTTCTTTACTCAGAGAGTGGTAGCTGTGTGGAATTTAAAAATAAATTGGATAGGTATATGGATGGGAAAGGAATGGAGGGTTATGGTCTGAGTGCAGGTAGATGGGACTAGATGAGAGTAAGTGTTCGGCACGGACTAGAAGGGCCGTGATGGCCTGTTTCCGTGCTGTAATTGTTATATGGTTATGTCAGATTGAAGTCTTTCATCAATATTATGTTATTCTTATTATATGCATCTTTAATTTTTTAATCTATACCGTCCTAGATTACTTTTAGGGAGCCCCACCAATAGACCCTTGCTATTTCTTAACTTCATCCAAACTGATTCTACTTCCCAAATTCCTGAGCCAATTTTTTTTCTCTGTGTTGCCTTTATCCCATTCTTTAATATCAGGGCTGCTCCTCTTCCTTTTCTGTTTTGCTGATCTTATCTCTATGTTTTGAAAGATTTAATTTCTAATCTTTAGAGTCTTAATTACCCCAAAATTTGTTTAATCTGATTTGAAGGTTTTGTTTAAATTTAATTGCACAGAGTATTCATAACAAAAAGAAGGTGAATAGATGATTCTAAGGTTGCCATCTAATATGTTGTAGGATGATGCTGGTGCAGTGAGGGTAAGGCACAAGCAGCAATGTACCTCTTCACTGGTTCAGTCTGGACAAGCGCAGCTTCAGTCATGGCCTTCATCCAGGATTCCATCTCCTTGGCCGTTTCCGTGTAGAAATAATAGGTCCGCATATTTGGATGAGCAGCCTGGTCAAAATGATAGTGGTTATTAAATTGTGCGATTCCTGCAAAAGAAAATAAAAGAAACTTAATGAATAGATATCACAAAATGCATTCGTGAGTTGAAACACACCAGTGCAAAAATCTTAACAGGAACGTGATATGATTCCCACTTGTGCACCTACTTCAAATCCCTATTGAGAACTACAGAGTAAATAAGATCAAGTTGCCATGGGGTCAACAGCCTTCCAACATGACCCCGCTCCAGAACCGCTGACTTCTATCCTACCTATAATCAGCCATGGTTGATGGCCCAGCTCCATGTTGAAGCCTTTGATAAGGTGCCACACGCAAGGTTGCTAAGGGAGATGAGAGCCCACGGTGTCAAAGGGCAGATGCACAGCAGGTTGGCTGGATGGAAGAGTGGCAATGGAGGGGGCTTTTTCTGGTTGGCTGCCAGTGACTAGCGAAGTTCCGCAGGGTTCGGTGCTGAGGCCACTGCTCTTCACGTTGTATATCAATGATTTGGATGAGGGGATTGAAGGCTTTGTGGCCAAGTTTTCGAATGATACGAAAATAGGTGGAAGGGCAGGTGGTGTAGAGAAAGCAGGGATTCTGCAGAAGGACTTGGACAGGTTGGGAGAGTGGGCAGAGAAGTGGCAGATGGAATATAGTGTAGCCATGTGTGGAGTTATGCATTTTGGTAGTAGGAATGGAGGTGTAGACTATTTTCTAAACAGGGAGAGAATCCAGAAATCGGAGGTGTAAAAGAACTTGGGATTGCCGGTGCAGGTTTCCAAAAGGTTAATCTGCAAGTCGATTCGGTAGTAAAGTAAGCAAACTCAATGTTAGTATTTATTTCAAGAGGGCTTGTATACAAAAACAGGGATGTAATGATGAGGCTCGATGAGGTGCCGAGGAAGGCCTCATTTGGAATATTGTGAGCAATTTTGGGCACTATATCCGAGGAAGGGTGTGCTGGCTCTGGAGAGGATCCAGATGAGGTTTACTAGAATGATCCCAGGAATGAGTAGGTTAACCTATGATGAGCGTTTGTCGGCACTGGGCTCGTACTCGCTAGAGTTTGGAAGAATGTGGGGGACCTCATTGAAACATACAGACTAGTGAAAGACTTGGATAGAGTGGATGTGGAGTGGATGTTTCCATTAGTGGGAGAGTCAAGGACTAGAAGTCATAGCCTCAGAATTAAAGGACATTCTTTTAGGAAGGAGACGAGGAGACAGTTCATTAGTCAGAGGGTGGTGAATCTGTGGAGTTCTTTGTCACAGAAGGCTCTGGAGGCCAAGTCAGTGGATATTTTTAAGGCAGAAAATAGAGATAGATAGATCAGCCATGATTGAATGGTCTCGACTTGATGGGCCGAGTGGCCTAAATCTACTATTGCTTATGACCTTAAGACTCCGAGCCAACTCTCTCACCAATTGTTTAGCTGACGGATCTCTACTACTTTCTTGACTCGCAGAGGCCCCACCAACCAATCCCTGCCCAAAGCTCACGAACAACCAACATCACAATCTTATTTTTAACCCCCCAACTGATGATGATATCTCTCTTTATATCAAAGCCAGTTCACCAAACTTCTTTCCCATTCTTCATTCATTCCACAGCCTGATCTTGCTTCCGTCGCTTACTTTGAATGCCTTCTGTCAGAGGTCCTGATACTTGGCTTACAGTCACTGGTTGCTGACAAATCTTTACTTTGTCTATCTACAGTAAAACTCCTGTTACACGGTATCAGGTTAGTTGGAAATCCTGACAGATGTAATGTGAGCTAGGGGGCCAGAGTGCAAATGTGATTCAATGCCGGAATGAGCTGGTGGTGTGGGCAAAACCGTGCGTCTAGGGTGAGCTGGATATGCAGTTGGAATGGGAATCGAGAATACCAGGCTCAGGAATGTTGGTTAGTTTGTAACCAAAGCCAGGGTCTAGAGGACTAATAGTCTGGAAAATCTGCTTGCCTGACACAATCAGCGTACTAAGAAGATGGATTTGGAGTTTTTCTGTAGGATGTCTCTTCAAAGTTGATTGGGTAACTTCTTGGTTGGGGGGTATTTTTAAGAAGCATGTCACCTATTAGGGGGTAGCGTAATTCCGAGGCCTGGAAGTTCTATCAATCCAGTTCAATTCCCATTGCTATCTGTGTGGAGTTTGCACATTTCCCCTGTGACTGCATGGATTTCCGGTGGAATGCCAAAGCAATCCCATAAGAATCTAGAATTCTACAAATAGCAAAAAGCTGGAACATAAACTAATCTGCTGGAGGAACTCAGCAGGTCAGGCAGCATCTGGCATTTCTGTGGGGAATGGACATTTAATGTTGATGAGGCTCTTCACCTGGGCTGGTGTTTCAATTGGTGCACCAGTTTTCTCCTGCACTCCTGGCCAGGGTAAACTCCCATTAGTAGATGAGAGCTAGAATTGTGGGAAATTTAATGGGAATATAGGAAAAATAAGATTGGAATTAGTGTAAGTGACAGTCAGTGTGAATTCAGTGGTTCTGCTTCCCTTTACCGCGACTACTTTGTCCTAAGGCCAGTGATAAGATGCATCAGGATGAGGTATGAACACTTGCTGGACAGGTAATTCTGTGCTTAAAATGTTCAAACATCTCTTCAAAGTTGATGGGTTTGGGGTATATTCAGTTCATTTTTTATTGCATCCAGAGAAATTGTATAATCAGTGTTGTGGAAGGCAAAAACAATTCCTCCTGGGATCCATCAACGTCAGTCACTGGTCTACAGATATGTTTAATTCTTGAAGACTTGCTCAATCCTTGTTTCATTAATTTGAAGATCATGCATCTTGTTTTCTATTCTGGTATATAATTCACCGTGTAAACTTGACCTTTTATTTCAATCTGAATAAGGAACAGGCTAATGACATATATTCTGGCAGTCACGATGGGTCTCGATGATGAGAAGCTTCTGCAATTTCCAGTCTGAATCATCAAAGTAAAAAGGCAAAAAGGCTTATTATTCCTGTTCAAAGCAAGCATTAAAATGTCTGCTTGTGAACACAGGACACGTTAGACTATGTACAGGTACTGCATTTTCATAAATTCATTAAACCTGGGAACAGAATTAAGCCATTCACCCCATTGAGTCTGCTCCGCCATTCCTTTGTGGCTGATCTGTTTATCCCTCTCAACTCCATTCTCCTGCCTTTGCCCCATGACGTTTGACGTCCTAACTAATCAATTTCCGCTTTAAACATACACAAATGGCTTGGTCTCCAATGTTGTCTGTGACAATGAACTCCACAAATTCATGGCCTTCTGGCTAAATAAACCCCTCCCTTGATTCCATTGTAAAGGCACGTCCTTTTATTGTGAGGCTCTGCCCACTGGCCCCAGACTCTCCCACTACTGGAAACATTCTCTCCACATCCACTCTATCCAGGCTATTCATTATTTGCAGTCTGCTTATGAATTAGGAATGAGCCAAGGTGCAACTGCTAACAGCTTGAGAGGTTGCTTTTCCTTTAAAGAAGCATATTGCTCTACAAACATATTATTCTAATGAGACCACAGAGCCAATCACTTTGCCAACGTGAGCCAGGGACTGAATCTGGGTCGTATTTGTAACAGATGTAAAACACACTTACTTGGCTGTTTCAAGCGAATTTCCAGTGGCCATGAAACATCCAGAGACCAGCAGTTGCTCAAAATCCAATTGTACGGTGAAAGTAAACAAAGATATATTAATGACTTTATTCTATTGACATTAGTAATTACAATAATGCTCTTGGACATTACAACAGGTAACACACAGGAATATTAAACAACAGAATGCACATGCTGCTACTAAAACTACAACATTCGAAAATTAGACAAGGTCAAAAACCATAATGAAATTCAAAGGGAGACTGCCAGACTTATTTTTCTCTTCAGATGGATCAGATGATGCACCTTTGCTGACCTGGGACTCAGAAGTTCAGTGACCATCTGAGCTGTCAGAGATGTGTGGATTTTAAATTACACAAAAAAAAAACAGATTTGGATTCATAATTAATCCACACATGTTAATTAGTGCAATGCATTAACAATAGCACAGGTTTAAATATCACTCCATCTCTTCATTTTCAAACATCTCATAATTTCAAGCTGGATTGTAAATCTGCAAACTCACTCTTGAACATTTAAAAGTAACTAAAATAGATTTTAGGAAACATTTCTGAGCTGCAAATAGAATGATGGGCACTTCTTCCGAAAATACTTTCTCATGGTTTATTCAACCCAGCTACACTGATTTAACTTTTCTAAAACAGTTCATGCACAAGAGACCATGAATGGAATGAAAACACTGACCTTAAATGCATATTTTCTATTTATATGATCTTCTGGCATAACTGGGGCGATCTTAAAACTAGGGAGAAGAATGCTTCCTAGAATGCCTTCTTCCTTTTCATCTGCCGAGAAAAAAGCAAAATTAATTCCTTTTGCACTCATGTAGTATTACAATAAACATCTAAACAGCCTTCTCAAAGACATAATTAAGAAACTCTGAAAACCTCTATTTCAGGTAGATCCATTCAGCTGGACCGAAATTGGGAAATGGTGTGGGGTGGGAAGGAGGAGACATTT
This sequence comes from Leucoraja erinaceus, assembly GCF_028641065.1. Classification (NCBI taxonomy): domain Eukaryota; kingdom Metazoa; phylum Chordata; class Chondrichthyes; order Rajiformes; family Rajidae; genus Leucoraja; species Leucoraja erinaceus. The sequence goes on from NC_073398.1 coordinate 8,179,487, forward strand.
AGGCAGAAAATTCCAGGGCAGTGTGCCCAGGTGGCCATTTTGTTTTACAAACAAAGAGTAAAAAGGAAGGTAGGTGAATAAAAAGTTGGAGGAGAGTTCAGGGTAGGGAAGAGTTGCAAGAGATAAAGGAGACAGTGGGGAGTTTGGCTCAGATACTCGAGCACAAGGATGTGATTAATAAATTGGCCACAACACACATCAGTGAAGAGAGGATTGACATGAGTAAAGGTCCTCTCATGGGACCGACAATTGCCGAGTATTGAATTACTGGATGCCTGGACTCATGATATGGAAATTGAAATAAAAAAATAAGAAATTGCTGACGCTGCAAATGTTAAATATAAACAAAAATATCTGGAACCATTCAGCAGATCAGGCAGCTACGATTTTAAACATTTTCTGTTCCAACACAGCGACACAAGTTCAAGTCAGCTGAAGGAGATGAATTCAATTAATTTAAGTTCCATGAAATCACTCCAGCTGCATCATTGTCCTCTTTGTGGGAAGCAAATTCCCAGTTTAGAACCTGGTCTAGACAAAACATGATTCTGTTCCACTGTGTTGTTAATTCTCCAATATTTATTTTGAAAGAACAAACTACTCAAATGGTACATGATCATAAAATCAGAACAAATCCCCAACACTCAGCAGTACATTGGATTTGGATATAACAAGCGTGGGTTTAACTCCAGGATCTCTGGTTTCCTCCCACAGTCCAAAGATGTACGTAGGTGGGTACTATAACAACATTTAAATTATATTTTAATAGGTACGTGGGTAGGAAAGGCTTAGAGGGATATGGGCGAAACACAGGCAGGTTGCAATAAGGTAGATTGGCATCTTGGTCGGCGTGGGCGTTGGGCTGAAGGGCCAGTTTCTGCTGTATGGCTCTATTGAAAACTGTTCTTGCTCAAAATGGACCAAGTATCCTTGTACACACGTAAAAAAAAAGCTAATCTGCAGATACAATAAACAATTATGAAGGCAAATAGTGTGATCAGAAGTGATAGGAGCAGAATTAAGCCATTTGGCCAATCAAGTCTATTCCGCCATTCCAGCATTCTCTCCCTCCTAAACCCATTTTCCTGCCTTCTCTCCATAACCCCTGACACCCGTATAAATCAGGAATCTATCTTTCTCTGTCCTAAAAATATCCATTGACGGCTTCCACACCCTTCTGTGGCAAAGAATTCTACATATTCACCCTGACTAAAGGAATTCCTCCTCATCTCCTTCTTAAAGGAACGTCCTTTAATTCTGAGGCAATGACCTCATCCTATTGGAAACATCCTCAGTACATCCACTCTATCCAAGCCTTTCACTATTCGGTAAGTTTCAATGAAGTCCCCCCCTCATCCTTCTAACCCCCAGTGCCGTCAAACACTTATCATATGTTAATCCACTCGTTCCTGGGAACATTCTTGTAAACCTCCTCTGGACACTCCCAGAGCCAGTACATCCTTCCTCAGAGATGATGTTCAAAATTGCTCACAATACTATTACATAGACACATAGAAAATAGGTCCAGGAGGGGGCCATTCGGCCCTTCGAGCCAGCACTGCCATTCATTGTGATCATGGCTGCTCGTCCCCTATCAATAACCCATGCCTGCCTTCTCCCCATATCCCTTGACTCCACTAGCCCCTAGAGCTCCATCTAACTCTCTCTTAAATCCATCCAGTGATTTGGCCTCCACTGCCCTCTGTGGCAGATAATTCCATACATTCACAACTCTGTGGGTGAAAAAGTTTTTTTCTCACCTCAGTCTTAAATGACCTCCCCTTTATTCTAAGACTGTGGCCCCTGGTTCTGGACTTGCCCAACATTGGGACCATTTTTCCTGCATCTAGCTTGTCCAGTCCTTTTATAATTTTATATGTTTCTATAAGATATCCCCTCATCCTTCTAAACTCCAGTGAATACAAGCCTATTATGGGGTCCCTACAATAATATTTCAGTAGAAAATACAAAAGCTTGAATGCACGTACCAACAGATTCAAGAACAGCGCTTCTTCCTTTCTGTAATAAGAATATTGCATAGTCCTCCCATAAGCTAGTATGTCGTCTTGTTCTGCTAACCTTTCTCACTCCAGACATTGGACTTATTTCTCTGGAACTATAATGCAACAATTCGGTCACACTACATTCTGCACTCTAGTATATTTTTCTTTGCATTATTTGCTGTACTTGAGTAATGCTTGATTATATTCTCGTTCAATATGATCTGACACAATTGCATAGCACACAAATGAACGCTGTACCTCAGTGACAATAATAAACCAATACTACTCTGGGATCACCTTAGCTAGAAGGATTACAGTGGTTCACGAAGACAGCTTACCATCACTTTCTGAAGGGCATTTAGGGGTGAGCAATAAATTGTCTTGGTCCCAAAAATGAACTTTAAAAAAAAGATGTAATTCCTAATACTAATATTTATTCCCAATCAACAGCCTACACAAAATGATGCAATTTCCAAAATAATTTATAAATCTATTTGCCAAGTATAAATGTTTGTACAAGTATGCGAGATCACACGCAAGCTAATAAATAAGGCTGTTTGTGTAAATATGACTTGGCCTGCCTGAACGCTCGTCAGTCGCGGGGACGGGAAACCTGCTCGAAGGCTCGTCAGACGGCGTAATCGGGAGGGAGCTGGAAACGTCGGACGTGAAGAGCGTGGGCCGGTACGAGGGTGAACTGGAGTAATGCCTCCAGCACCTTAATGGTCGGCTGTAGGCTGTGCCCCCGGGACACAAAGATGACTGGGCGAGGAAAGGGACATCGGTTCACGGGAACTGCTCCAGAACATCAAGCGCGCGGCCCGACTGGACTGTGCACTTTGAATAGTGGCGCCAAAAATAGCGGTGCCCGCAAGTGTAATACACAGATTCTTTTAACTTTGGTTCTGATCAGAATCCGGACCACAAGGAAGCAATATTCTGGATTTAATGGCAGGAGTTGAGCGAAGCACTGGCAATTGCTTCAAGTAAGTGAATGTCCATGGCAATGCGCGATTATAATTTATAGGCAACAATTTGAATCTGCAAACAAGCTTAACAATGCAGAATCAAAGATCAAGCATTATCAATGTTACATTACTGAAAACCCTTCTACAAAATGCAGGTATGAAGAGCTGTTTGTCGCGAATTAGCTTGCTGACATGATAAACATATGTCCAAATAAAACATGTTACTGACATTTCACCAGCCTTAATGTTACACTTTGAAAGACAAATGCCACTCCCAAGCAAATGTTCTGGTGTGAAAACACCGAGGTATGTAACAGTTTAGCAGCTTGGCCACCTCCGCATTCATGCACGACCAGAGCTGAGAAGCAAGTAGTGTGAAACTGTTTGTCAAAACTGAGCTTTGCCTGAAATTGCAAAATCAAGTCAGTTCATCTTATCTGTTCATCTTCAGCTAAGGATAAAATACACCTGTGAGATTTTGTTGCCAATGTAACTTGTGATTTTTCAAGGAGAGATGTGATATTCATTAGGATGAATATATGGCAATCTAAATTTGGCTTTGATAAACAGAGATACTTGGTAAACAAAAATACTCGGCACAGTTGCACAGTTGGTAGAGCTGCTACCTCACTGTGCTGAAGTCCCGGGTTCGATCCTGACCTCAGGTGCTGTCTGTGTAGTTTGCAAATTCTTCCTGTGTCTGCGTGGGTTTCCCCTGGGTGTTGCAGTTTCCTCCTACTTTCCAAAGATGTGCAGGTTTGTAAGTTAATTGGCTGCTCTAAATTGCCCCTAACTGGATAAGTTTTCCCAGATTTCCCAGTTACTGGATGGACTGGATAAGTGGAATAAACAGTGTGAATGGGTGGTCAATGTTTGGTGTGGAATCAATGCATATAATAATTAATTAACTTTTCCAGCTATTCTTTGTTGACATCCATTAAATGAATGATCTTAAAGCGTAAATGATGACTACCAACAGAAGCATAATCCATCGCTAATCAAAAGTTCTTGTGACAAATCAATCGAATCATCCCATATAGCAACTTTTTCCTCCAACTCAGCGCCAAAATACAAAAACACTAAAACATAAAGCAGAGCTAAATATGAGCTAAATATATTTGATGGCCACACAAACTTTGATTTAAATAATAATTTAGAATTAATTATGGTCTGCTGTTGTATATCAATTTTTTTTGTCATGACACCAATATATCAATAATGTAATTTGATTAATTGCTAGACCTGTTTAGAAAACATAACTCATGAGCTATCGAAATCTCTATAACAACTCACAAGGCATGCATGGCATACATAAGAGTGCACAACATCCGTGATTTATTTGGTTGACTTTGAATTCAGCTTGCAAAGGTGGCTGCATTTGAGAACCCATGACTGCATTTCAGATGCAAACTAGTTGGAAGTAATCAAAACCATAGAGGGATTTCTAAAAATGATTCTCGATGCTCGGCTTCAGTTTACCAATTAAGTCATAATTCAGGCATAAAATACTGCAATGCTGCAAACTGTAGCAAAAAAAAAGGAGAGCTGCTGGAGGAACTCAGCGGGTCAAGCAGAGCCTTTGGAGGGAGATAGACAGTCGACGTTTTGGGTCGTGACCATTCATCTATACTGAAAGAGTAGAAGTCAAATCGTCAACATAAAGAGAGAAGGGGGGGGGGGAGGGCGAGGGGGAATTTTCCCAGATCTCCCAGTTACTAACCATTTTAATTTCCCTTCCCATTCCCACATCGACCTATCTGCCGTCAGCCTCCTTCACTGCCAGGGTGAAGCCAATGCAAACTCGAGGAACGACACCTCATCAACACCAACACATCAGGGTAGCAATTGGGATTCTCCAATTCAAGTAACCCGCCCTCTGTCCTTTCTCTCTCCATCCTTGCCCATTCACAAAAGCCCTTCTTCTCACCTTACCCCACAGTGCCCTGTTTCTTTCCCCCCCCACTTCCCCAAACTCTATCCACTGCATCACATTCCTCCTCCCTCCTTACTTCTCCCTGAAACAATGAAAACCACTTCAATGTTTGGTATTGACATATTTCTGTTCCTCATGTAAACTTTAATGTGCAAATCGCATACACAATTAAATACCTATCTTTATTTCTTAATTTTGCAAGTGTATGTTATAGAGGATTACCAAGGTATCACACTCTTTTGAATCAGCTTAATCAAAGTCACATTGAAGATGTATTTAAACATTTTGAATAATTAATGTTTTAATTAACCCATAGGATCTCCCAATTTAACACAACCTTTAAAATATCCAGAATAAAACATTCACTGTATGAAATTGCATGTGAACTTTAATGTGATCTTGGAATGTGTGCCCTGAAAGCAGATTTTAAAAAAGGAATTGGATTGACCTTACTGATAAATGCAGAAAGGCCATTTGGCCCACCAAGTCTATGCCGACCAGCAATCCCTGTACACTAGACTATCTTACTCATCTCTATATAACTAAAAGTCTCATCTTGACCACTTCCTGTCTGTGCTGTATATTGATTTTAGAAAAAAAGTTACCATATATCGCTATGATTTTTGGCCATCTTACTCACAGCCCTCCTCCGCTGAGGCAGCCGGAGGATTTTTCCGATCGATGAAAAATAAAAAAGCTATGAATGTTTAAAATATCTTGAGATCAGCTGATTGGTGATCTCGCCTGTCAATCACCATGATGAAGGTAACGCCCCTTCCGGGGGGGCCAGGAGTATAAAGCCTCGGAGGCCAGACGTGAGTCAGTCACCCTGGAAGATTGTGAGTGAGAGTTGAGTCCAGAACTGTGAGTCTACGCTGTGAGTGAATTGAACTGTGCTTGAAATGAAATGAATTTGGTGGCCTGCAGTCTGCTAAAAATGGTATGAAATTGCATTTGAATTTGGTGGCCTGCATTCTGCTTGAAATGGTATGAAATTGCATTTGCATTTGGTGGCCTGCACTCTGCTTGAAATGGTATGAAATTGCATTTGAATTTGGTGGCCTACACTCTGCTCGTAATGGTATGAAATTGCATTTGAATTTGGTAGCCTGCACTCTGCTTGAAATGGTATGAAATTGCATTTGAATTTGGTAGCCTGCATTCTGCTTGAAATGGAATTTCAAGGAATAGCCGTGAGTGAACTGCCAGCACACCAGCCGTGAGTCAATCAACTGCCAGCCCACCAGCCGTGAGTTAGTCAACTGCCAGCCCACAAGCCCCGAGTGACAGAGCTGCCAGCCCACCAGCCCTGAGTGACTGAGCTGCCAGCCCACCAGGCCTGAGTGACTGAGCTGCCAGTCCACCAGGCCTGAGTGACTGAGCTGCCAGCCTACCAGGTCTGAGTGACTGAGCTGCCAGCCCACCAGGTCTGAGTCTGAGCTGCCAACCCAAACATCCATTTGGCCCACAATGTCCATACCAACCCTTTGGAAACCAGTCCCTTCGGCCCACATCACCCATACTAGCGCTCCAGAAAGCCCCCTCCACTGGCCACCAATATTGGAATTGGTGGAAGGTGGAATATTACGTTGAGGGTACCAGCCTCCCGTGTGAACATGGGACCCAACGGGTCCCACTTAGTCTAGTAACTAATTATATATAAAACTGGAGAAGGAAGCCAAGGGCTGCAATAGCAGCAATAACTTCTGAGAGGGGTGTTACACTGATAGTGCTATGAAAAACCTTTTAAATGCAAATTCCCTGAGTAAGTTAATTGCTACAAACATCTGCAAAACTGAAGACATAACACATTTTGAACAAAACTCTTTTTCTAAATGTGTTTCTTTTATAAAATGTTTTCCCCTGAAAATAGGTTACTGTATTAAATAGAATGCAGTAACCTGTCTCATAATTTTACCGCACGTCTTACCTCTATAATAAAACAGGCAGAGATCGGCAAGTACAAACCAACGTTTCTTCCAAAGCTTCATACCAGTGCTGTCCTACAAAACAATCAGAGATACCATGTACGCAGGTTATGGTAAATAACAACAGAACACAATAAAAAGCAATGAAGATAAACACAGAGAAAACACCATAATTCTTTTCAAAGTTAGGATTACAGGAATTGAAGCGCTATCGAATTAAAACATGATGGAAAAATATCATTAATTTTTCAATTCAGTGATCTTTTGCCAGAACCGTTTCGACTTCTCTCTTGAGATATTCACTGCCCTGCTAAGTATTCCCAGCACACTCCATTTTAATTAGAAATGCATCAGCAGGGATCTGGGACATTTCTGGATATATATCTTTATCTGCTGAAGGTGAGCGGATGATGCATTTGGTAGCAGAATCGAAAGGAAGTGACAGAGATTATCCACTGGAGAGTTTGGACAATCTTGGATTGTTTTCTCTGAAGCGTCGGAGGCTGCGGGGAGACCCAATAATAGTATATAACAGTGTAGAAGTAAATAAAATGATGAGAGGAATAGATAAGGTAGACATTCAGAACCTTTCCCTATGGTGGAAATGTTAAAGATTGGAGGGCATAGCTTTAAGGTGAGAGGGGCAAAGTTTATAGGATATGTATGGGGCAGGATTTACAGGATCTACACAAAGAGTGGTGGGTGCCTGGATCACGCTGCCAGGGATGGTGGTGGAGGCAGAGATGATAGTGGTGTTTAAGAGACTTTTATGTAGGCACGTGCAAATGCAGGGAATGATGGTATATGGATCATGTGCGGTGAGATTAGTTCCGCTTCATTATGTTCAGCACGGACATCGTGGGCCGAAGGGCCTGTTACTGTGCTGCACTGTCTTACTCTTTATGCTCTATGTACTGGATGTGAAGGCTACAGGTTGGATGAGATCAATGGGAAGTCTTTTGCACTTCTGGGAGGAGGGTGGTTGAAAGCACAAGTGCGGAAAATGAAAGGGACAACATTAATGATTCTTTCAACGACAATGGAAGGGAATCCTTAGTTGAGGTACAAGACAATATAAGAAGCACTGCAGGGAAGATAGTGTGTAGCTGCAACAATGAACCTGGGACAAAAAAAATAACTTCTTACAACTGGTGTAAGAAAATCCAGAAAAAACATTTCTATTTAATTATGTTAAGCAGAGGTTAGTGAGAATGTGGAATGCAACACCTGGATGGGAAGGTAACAGATATATATGAATAAAATGCAGAAAAGATTCAGTAGTTTAAGAAACACCTGCAACAAGAGATATAAAATTAAGAGTTTAAGACAATAACTTTCATTGGTTATGTTTCTCCCCATAGATGCTGCACAACTTAATGAGTTTTTCCAGTGTTTGCCGTTGTTTTAGATTTCCAGCTTTGGCGGTGATTCTGCCTGAGTATTGCATAACCATCACTTAATTAAACCAGAGGGATAGATACTTATTTAGCACAGAAAGTAGTGGTTACAGAATGTAACGGGTTGTGTTTTCCTGACTTTTGCTTCGCCTGGCAAGAATATTTTTCTGTAGCCCTGTGCATTCCCATCTCCCATTGCGCAGGGATATATGCGCAGTGGTACAGGAGAGGAAACTATAATAGGCAAGGTCGGAGGCAGGATCCCACCATATAGGGTGATAGAGGTATCACATTTAAACTGCTGTGGAATGCTGTGATAACATTTATAATGTTACAAAGACAGAGATTTTGAGATCGCTAAAATTGGTGTTAAATCTGGAAATCTATAATTTTTAACCAATGTTGCTTAAACAGGGCAAATGGGACTAGCTTCAATGGGGTATCATGTCAGCATGTGCCGAGCGTCCTATTTCCACATTGTATGACTCTTTAGCTGGACAATGGATGGCTGGGAGTTGTCTGGAAGCTATCCCGCAACTAGACAAAATTAGTTGGAAGATCTCATCTCATAGAACATTTACTGTGGATTTTAGGTAACATTGGTTCACTTTACCTCCAAGAACAATGTATGTGACTTTTTCAGATCCCACTTCCGGAAATAACTGTTTCCTACAAGTAAATACCTGGAAATTTGAAGTAGAAATTCGAACTACAGGACCCTAGTGAGACCACACCTGGAGTATTGTGTGCAGTTTTAGTCTCCAAATTTGAGGAAGGACATTCTTGTTATTGTGGGAGTACAGCGTAGGTTCACAAGGTTAATTCCCGGGATGGCGAGACTGTTGTATGCTGAGAGAATGGAGCGGATGGGCTTGTACACTCTGGAATTTAGAAGGATGAGAGAGGATCCTATTGAAACATATAAGATCATTAAGGGTTTGGACAGGCTATAGGCAGGAAACATGTTCCCGATGTTGGGGGAGTCCAGGGGCCACAGTTTAAGAATAAGGGGTAAGCCATTTAGAACGGAGATGAGGAAACACTTTTTAACATAAAGAGTTGTGAGTCTGTGGAATTCTCTGCATCAGAGGGCGGTGGAAGCTGGTTCTCTGGATACTTTCAAGGGAGAGCTAGATAGGGCTCTTACAGATAGCGGAGTCAGGGGATATGGGGAGAAGGCAGGAACGGGGTACTGAGTGGATGAATGGCTCGAGGGGCCGAATGGCCTACTCCTGCACCTATTGTCTATTGTCTAAAAACTGAAAACATTGAGAATACTCAGCAGGTCTGCAGCATCTATGAAGAAAGAAACTGCATTCATGTTCTAGTTTGATGACTATTTGTTGGTTTATTAACACATATTGCAAATATATCTTTGAATTTTAAACCTCAAAAACATTTGAGAATGAAATGCGGACGTTCCATCAAAATTCCAAAACATGACATATCAATTAACTTCACACAATGCATCAATGGATCCCTCCCCAATATCCAGTGTATATTTAGCTGTACCTGCTTGTAAAGCCAGCCACGCTTTATGACTGGAGCATTTGTATTTCTCTTAATAGAATTCGACCTTTTCCCAAAGTTGTGAATTTTCTTCGAAGATCTTGAAGACTGTAAAAATATTGCAAAAAATACAAAATGAGCACACAAAAAAACATTTAAGTAGGTATGTCAAATAAAACATGCAACAGAAATTGGAAATATAAAACTTAAGACACTTTGGTGACTGATGGTTGGAAAAAAAAACCAAATGCAGCCATATATTCTCTGTATACTTCAGTTGAACTGTTAGGATACCCAACTAATTGGAACGCATTGCGGCAATCTGCAGCTCAGACAGCTTCATATTGGAAAAGGGAATGGCCTCAATCTAGATTATTAAATGCATCTCTGCACAGATTTCACAAAACATCACACAACATTTCTGACAAGAATACATCTCAAAAGAGTATCTTTGGTCAATTTGCTCACATTTAGAAACAGTGCTAGCCTTCCTCTCATTTTGTATGTCCTAAATGGAGCATTTCTTTGCAAATCATGGAACCAGAGGGCTGGATCTCAGTGGCTGGTGCTGACAGTTCTAAACGAAAGGCTTGACACGGCAGTGTGCTCTGCTAGGCTCCAGGACCGTGCCTTGCTAATATGCCCAAGCATTATGCTGGGGTAATTGCCTCTCACAATCTACATCAGTGAAATCTGCCACAGTTTCAGATGCACTGTGAACATCAGAAGGGTTTGAATGGTACTTTATATGGTGAAATCAGCATTTTAATCAAATGTGCCTTTACGTGTTTTTAACTAACTTTAGTTTAAAATGTATTAATTTTTGGGGGGAAATATTTGCTTCAATTTTCACTTCCAGGACAAGCACATTATCAGCAGGGCTGACACTTAGTGTCCATCTCTAATTGGCCTGAAGAAGGTGGTTGCGTGCCAACTCCCTGGATCGCTGCAGTCTGTCTAGTGAAGGAACTTCCATGCTGTTTCTCGGCAGGGAAATCTCAGGATTCAAACCCAGTGACAGAGAAGGAACATTCCCAAGTCATGCGTGTGCATCCTTTGACATTCCTCACAGTAGAGGTCTCAGGTTCTGGGAACATGGGAGTCAGCTGTATTTCTGTAGCTAGGGTATGCTGCAAACGGGTACCCAACATCATTAAAGACCCACACCACCCTGGCTACACTCTCCTTTCACTCATATCATTGGGAAGAAGGTACAGGAGTCTGAAAACTGACCACCAGGTTCAGGAATAACGTCCCCCCCTTCCCCCCCCACCTACCCTCCTGAAAACCAACAGGCTCTTGAACACATCACACCACTAACCGCAATTATGTCTTTGGTTACACTAAGGACTTGGCACTAATATTGTGCTCATTAATTTAATGATTTTTCAAATTATTTATTATCTGTGTGTATTGCATGTACAGGTCTTTTATGCTGAGGCAAGTAAGACTTTCATTGTTCTATTGTCGGTATATGTGACAATTATACACGCTTGACTATTACTCTCTTGTCCTGACTATGATGCATTGTTAATTTAGAATGTGATTTAGATGCTAGTCAAATGGGACACTTTGGCCGGGGTAGAATGCATAGCTGCTGTGGGAGCTGCAGTGTCATCCAGCCAAATGGATAGTATTTAATCATTCTCCTGACTTGTGCTTTGTGGAAAGCGGAAGCATTCCGGTGGCGAATGACTTACTGTAGGTGTCCCTGTCACTGACTTGCTCTGTAGCAAAAATCTAATTGCTGGTCCATGATGATGCCAAGTGCGATGACAAGCAAAGATAATAACACCACGCAAGATAGTTGGACTCTCGCTTCCTGGGAATGCTCACTCCCTGACACTTGTGTGCCACCAATATTATTTGCAACTGCAAGATTGCTGATTAGCTCCTTTTGCCTGCAGCACAACCTGCTTCAGTTTTCTGAGGAGAGTGAAATGTATAATTCTGAAATTGCCAGTAAACAGCTCCAATTCTGATATTGTGATGGAGGGATGGTTAAGCGGCTGTCCCACTTGGGCTACCTAATCTGCAAGTTAAGAAGAGTGTCTTCGACCTTCAAGCTCGAGGACACTCGCCTGGAAAGCGTCGAGCTGGATTGCCCGTCTGCGTTGAAACCGCGAGCTGCATCGACCGACCGCACACACACACACAAACACATTGCGAAGGGGGGTGCCAGGGAAAGCGGGGGAGCGCGCCTGCGCGATTAAGAGGCAGGTAATCGGCTGCCACAGTGTACGGTAAGTCGTTTAGAGAGCGGAGAGGGAAGAGAAGGGGAGAGAGGGGAGAGAAGGGGAGAGAAGGGGAGAGAGAAGGGGAGAGAGAAGGGGAGAGGGGGAGAGGGGGGAGGAAGGGGAGAGAAGGGGAGGGGGAGGGGAGGAGGGGAAAAAAGGGGGGGGAAAGGGGGAGGGGGGGGGGGGGAGGGGGGGGGAAGAAGGAGTGGGAGACACTTTTAAGAAATATAATAAAGTTTAGGGGGCATTTTACCTAGCGGTCAGTTTTCCTTGGTCCTGAAAACTTCAATGAGCCAATCAAAATGCCTGGTCAGCGAAGGAGATTGCCTACGGCTGCCCTCGACTGCCTAACTAAATAGCGACCCCACTCCACTGCACTACGAGTCAAAATGAACCATGTCAACCAAATTTTCAACATGCTGAAGTTTTTTCTGCGACCTAGCTGAGGCCGCGAGTATTTGGGAACTTCCCTCGAGCATGAGGGAGAGTTCCAGCGACCTCATAGTACCTCCTAGGACCACGTGTCGACAATGCTGCGAGTTTGAAGGTCGAAGACATTCTTCTAAACTCGCAGATTAGGTTGCCCAAGTGGGACAGCCCCTTTATTGATGCAGCAGCCGATGATGGCCGCATGAACAACACTTGCCCTAAGGAACTCCTGCAATTATGCCTTATGACTGAGATGATTGATCTTCAACAAGAGTCTACTTTGTGCAAGTTGTGACACCAGGTGGGCATTCATGTCGGAAGGAACTGCAGATGCTGGTTTATACTGAAGATAGACACAAAGTGCTGGAGTAACTCAACGGGTCAGGCAGCATCCCTGGAGAAAATGATGGGTGATGTTTTGGATCAGAACCCTTCTTCGGACTCTATCTGTGTCTACCTGTGGTGGTCATTACTCTGGTTACCCTTGATCAGTTTTACCAGGGGTCTTGCTGCCTCACTCTGTCTGATGCTGCCTTCAGATCAAGGACATCTATTCTCATTTCAGCTCTGATATTTATTTCTTCCAGGTTTGAATCAAACTTGCAATGTATCTTCGAGGGAATTGTGCTGGGTAAAATCATTAATGAGAACTAGTGAGCGGGAACAGGTAAGTACTGCTTGATAGGACTGCCAATATCACCTTCCATCACATTACCCATTAGGTGGCATTGGGCCAGATTGGGACTGTCCTGCTTTTTTTGTAGACAGGCAATATCTGAACAATGTTCAACACTGAAGGGTGGAGGCTAATATTGTGTCAGTACCCGAACAGCTTAATGAGAGCAGTGGCTGATTCTGGAAATAGATTCTGCAGCAACATTGCCGGAATGTTGCCTGGGGCATTGCCCTCAGTGTATCCAGTGGTCTCAGCCACTTCTTAACATCATGGTGTGAGTCAAACTGACTTCTGTGATGGTGGAGATGTCAGAGACAGGTCGTCAAGTTGACCAAGTTTAATATTTGACATTGCACGGAAATATCCGAACACTGTCAGACTTTGCTGAACACCTATTACTTAATTTTGCTTTTCAATTTACAGTTCAGTTCAAGTGAACTGTCACACAAAAAAGGAACATCAATACAATTTTGTTATTGCATTAAGCATAATTGAATTATTTAAAAGATCAAATCATTGTTGACAGAACTACAGTTACTCTGCATTTCAATTTAACTACATCACTGAAAGAGGAAATTGATAGTTGCAACATGTTTATTTCAATTTACCATTACCATTTGCAGTATGCAATGCAGGAGTCAGATATCTGACGAGAAACTCAATTAAAGGGTAGATTAGTGATTTGGTATTATTCTCAAATCTCCACTTTCATTTTTAGGATAACTGTCTTATTAATGTTTGATTTAACAATTAGTTGTGAACTAAAATGATTATAAGTTAATAGGTGTTTTGTAGAATTGTTAGGAAATTAATTACGACGGATATGTGGTACAGATAGCATTGTATCATTGTACAAAAAGGGAGGGAGTGAACCAATTAATTACACAACAGTGAGCCTTACTGCTAATGTGAACAAATGACAACAATCCATTCTGAATGAAAGGATTCAATTAGAGCGACCCAAATGTATCAAGGGTAAAGTCAGCATGGATTTGATAAGGGATAATCATGTGTGGAATGTTAAGGAAGTAACAAGGATGGGTGATGAGGTCACTGCAATTGATTTGGTCCACATGGATTTCAACAAGACTTTAGACAAGTTTCCTGTAGAAAATGATCCAAGAGAGAACGGCTAATTGGATCCAAAAGTGATCCGATGGCAAGAATCAGAATGTAATAGTTTAGTTTATTCTTGCCACGTGTATCGAGGCACAGTGAAAAGCTTTTGGTTGTGTTCTATCCAGTCATCAAAAAGACTACATGGTTACAATCAGGTTGTCCACAGTGTACAGGTACAGGATGACGGGTAAAACGTTTAGTGCAAGAAAATGTCCAGTAAGACCCATCTGAAGAAGGCTCTTGACCCGAAACGTCACCCATTCTTTCTCTCCCGAGACACTGCTTGTCCCGCTGAGTTACTCCAGCATTTTGTGTCAATCTCCGATTAAACATAGTTTGAAGGTCACCGATGAGGTAGATGGAGGTCAAGGCTGCTCTCCAGTTGGTGAGAGAACGGTTCAGTTGCTAGATAACAGCTGGGAAGAAACTGTCCTCAAATCTGGAGGTATGAGTTTTCAAATCGCTATGCTTCTTGCCAAATGGGAGGGGGTAGAAGAGAGAGTGACCAGGGTGGGATTGGTCCTCACTTGCGCTGGTGGCCAGTGCAAAGACAGCGTGAAGTGTAGGTGGAGTCAATGGACAAGATGTGATGGTGATGTTGTGTGATGGTCTGGGCTACGTCCACTCTCTGCAATTTCTTGCCGTCTTGGATGGAGCTTTTCCCAAATCATGCTCAGATGCATCCCGATAAAATACTTTCTCTAGTGCTTCTGTAGAAGTTAGTGAGGGTTGTTGGGGACATGCCGAACTTCCGACATCTTCTAGGGAAGTAGAGGTATGCATTCTTGGCCATTGCTGGCTCTGAAGGCTGTTGTTGAAGGCAGAATGTGACTTGTGGGGTTCCTGTAGTCTCAGTAAATGATTCCTTGCTGTTTGTAGAGTGGTGTATATTATCAAAAGAAAAAATGTTTAGGTAAATTAAAGATACAAAGTACTGGAAGAACTCAGTCGGTCAGGCAACATCTGTGGAGGAAATTAATAGACGATGTCTCGGGTCGGGGCCCCTCCACTAAGATGTCAGTTCGGTCCCTTACATTACAGGCCTCTGAAAGTAACAATAACATGGAAATACAATAGACTCTAATTCCTTTTATTTTACTATTAGTGTTTTAGATTAAGCTTGTATGCCATGAATTCAAGCCTTTTTCATTGTTTTTTTTGAATGTCTGTGAAATAGAACAAACTTTTTGCGCTTTTTAAACAAGAAAAAGACCTCTTCCATCGACTCTATCCAGGGCCCCCGACAATCATATTTTTACAGAGGCTCACATGTACCTCCTCTAACTTCGTCTTCTGAATCTGTTGTCCCCGATGTGGCCTCCTGTGCATCGACACAAACAAACGTAGACTTGGCGACCATTTTGCTGAATGTTTACACTCATTCTGCCTGGGCCTACATGATCTCCCGGTTGCCAACCATTTCAACTCCCCTTCCCATTACCACACTGACCTTTCTGTCCTGAGCCTCCTCTAAGGCCACACACAAATTGGACGAGCAGCAACTAATATATTGCTTAGGTAGCTTACAACTCAGCCGTATGAACATTGAATTCTCTAATTTTAAGTAACCATCTTACATTCCCCCCCCCCCCCCCCCCCCTCCCCCCCCCCCCCCCCCCCCCCCCCTTCTCTACACTACACTCATCGTTTTACCAGTTCCACAGTTCCCCATATTGTTTCTCTAGTGACCACACTTTCCCTAGTGTAATCTCAATAGAAACAATATGGAGAACTGCGGAACTGGTAAAAGTTCCCTAGCCAACAATGGGCCTGCTGTGCAATTCCCTGCCTGAGGTTATTTGTGGCTGGCCTTGACTGGTCCTGGCCTTTTCTCACCTCCAGCTCTTAACCTCCCTGCCACCCCCTACCTTCAGTCTGAAGAAGGGTCCCGACCCGAAATGTCGCCCTTTTTCTCCAGAGATGCTGTCTGACCCACTGAGTTACTCCAGCACTCTGTGTCTATTTTAGCTAGATTTGTTTCTCACATCTAAAAGGATCATGTATTTCAAAAGTACCTTTACTGTAGTATAATATTCTGGGCAATTCATAGCAAAGATCCTATAGCGGAGCAAGATAGACCACTCCTTCTAAATGCAATGGGCTGACGTGAAGTACGCAACAGAGCGGAACGTGGGCCTTTTTTTAATCAAGTCAAGTCGTCAGGTTTATTTGTCACATACACATACGAGATGTGCAGTGAAATGAAAGTGGCAATGCTCGCGGACATTTGTGCAAAAGACAAACAACAAAACAACCAAACCAAATATAAACACAATCATAACACACATATTCTTATTTCATTTCAGTAACCCGACCCGACCCGTCCCGCAGTGTAATCAACATTGGGGGGAACAGTTTGTGTTAATAAATTATAATTCTGAAAATAAGGAGAGGATTTTTACCAAATAACTTTTAATTTTACGAGGATGTTTCCGTAACGGCTTCCGTCTCCGTACTAGTTATCTTTGCTCCGCTATGGGATCTTTGGTGCGGAGACGGAAGCCGGTTACGGAAATGGGGCCGAAAATTACCCATGAATCTGCCCATGACCGTACTACGTCTTTTTCGTCGAGTGATCTATCTTGCTTGCTATAGGATCTTTGATTCATAGCAGTGCCATCAAAGTGGTTTTAGCTATCAGTTATCTGGAGGTGGCGCCACAGAGGGCAGGTGACCAGAATTTAAACTTAAGAGGTAGGTTTTATGCAGCTCCTGAAAAGAGGAAGGAAATACAGAGAGGAAGTGAGGTTTGATGGTGAGTGGATATACAAGAGCTAAACACTTGGACATCAGTAGTGCAGCAACTACATGCGACAAAGTTTAGGAAACCAGAAATTAAGTAGTTCCATTGTCTCAGAGAGTTGTACGGTGTAGAGATTACACAGACACGGAGGTGTGAGGTGATGAAAGGATTTCACGCACAAGAATGGGCATTGAAAACAAGCATGATAATTTTGGTGTGAACTTTCTAATCATTCCTACTGACAAAAGTGAGGCAAAGTAAAACGATCACTGTCATCCTATCAATGCAGTCATGCCGACTTAGGGGGATGAAAGAATGCAAAACTCATACACTGTAATGACATTGGTGCTGTATTGAAGCTTCTGTAGTTTTCCCAAGTCTTTCAATGGTGTGACTGCAACAAAGTCGACTAAACTGTGATTAAGAAAATTGAATGAAGCAATTTTGTAAAGAAGTTAGATGGAACCATTTACTTTAGACGACACCCAACAGCTGTGGGCAGCTAACAGTTGTTTCTGGTAGCGGTTGTAACCTGATCTCACATTTCTCTGGGCACTGATGCTTGATGAGTAATTGTTTTTTTTGGATGCGTGTTTGGAGGCCAAGCTGACAAGAGAACAGGTCTTACAATAACTACTCGCAAAACAAAGGCACTCTATCAACCTACCCACACAGCATAACACCAAAACCCCCATCAATGTCCAGTCACCATGGTCAACCCCATATTTTGGGAGACCCCTTTCAGTGAAGGCAAACGACAGTGATAAAATTCACCATTACCTTCCATATACAGGCAAAGCCTTGGACAAACAGAGGAGAACCCTGTTTACAGAGCAATATCTCTAAACTAGCACTAAGTTTATTGTCAATTAGAAAACAGTCTTTCCTATTCTTTTGTATGCTTCTAAGACACGGATCACTACAGGAGGCACATCAAGTCACTGGAGATCATCAACATTGTTTCCACAAAATCCTTCAAATCCACGAGCAATATTAATGAACATACGTTTTCGGCATTTGAGTCTCTAGTTACACTCGGGCAACTGCATTCTACAACATACAGGTCATCCTCAGGTTGCAGCATGATTTAATTCCTGTTATAGTTCTGCTCCTGAATAGTTTGGCGCAGCCACAAACAGCGTTCCCTGCAGCCCTACAACAGCTAGACAATCCATTCCGCCAGTCTCTCAAATGCTCGCTCATATACATGGGTTGTGCATGTCAGCTGTTCGTAAACTGTATACAACATCAACTAAATATGGATAGATTGGCTAAAAAGTAATCAAGAGCCAGCTATAGTAAATACTTAGGGGTCTAAAGGAAATACTTGTTTAAGTCAACTGCATAATCACCAAAATTGAGCAACGTTTAATAACAATTCTCTCCCAATGTTTGTAATGCAGTCGGGCCTTTGAATATTTTTATTTGAACGAATCTCATCGCAATAAATATCCCATCTCAAATTCAAGAGAAATGCAACTTTGAATGAAGGGAATGGAGGGATTTGAATCACATGCAGGCAGAGGAGATTAGTTTAACTAAGCATAATGTTTGGCATGGACATTGAGGGCCAAAGTGCCTGTTCCTGTGCTGTGCTGTTCCATGTTCATACATACTTCAATAGCCATCTCTACTGTTAGCAGAATCTGTTCTCATGGTGTTTCAATAAACCAAGACAAGAGATCAGGGTCAAAACTTGAGAGACAATTGCAAGTTTTGTATAAATTATTTTATCTTTTCCAGTTACAGATCTGTGAATTATACACCAGGAATTTGTCTCTATCAACAGTCTGGGATAACGTGGAATGAGTGTACTGGCGATCGCTGGTCGGCACAGACTCGGTGGGGCAAAGGGTCTGTTTCCATGCTGTATCTCTAAAATAAACTAAACAGAAGCATTCAATAATCTTAAAGCAGCGATCCACATATAATTTTTGAAACTGCAGTCCGATAATTCTCTTGGGCAAGTATGGCGTTCTTTCTTCTGTGGCCTCGATCTCAATACTACACAAAAGAAAGTACTTGCCAGACTCCCATTGCATGTCTGATTCAAAACATTAGTTCCTTCCTATTAAACCTGCCACAGTTTGTCATGCAAAATCTATCATACAGAAATAACATTTTATTTTTATAGTCCTACTTTTGGCAGATCAGTCTAATATAAGTAGTGGAAATTTAGGACTCAAAAGACCTTAGATATAAGAAGGGTCTCAACCTGAAACATCACCCATTCCTTCTCTCCAGAGATGCTGCCTGTCCCGCTGAGTTACTCCAGCATTTTGTGTCTATCTTCAGGAATATTCATATCCGTGGTAACGATCGAAAAATTTAAGCTTAATTCCAATTTCAATTCTACATTCATACATCATGATTTCCTACAATAACTTCAAGAATTGGTTTCTTAAATGGAAAAGTTCACATTTTAGGGAACACTTTCAGTAACATTTCCATTTGTATAGTGGACCTTGCAATATTCAAGAGAGCAGCACAACAGAACATAGTAGGCAATGACAGATATTCTGACTAGAGACTCAGCAAGGCCCCTTGTTTGTTACCACTCTCCACGCACATTCACTGCTGTGGATGGGCACCCCTGTGTAGTACATTTTCTATGTCTAAGAATTCATGCCTCCAGGATCAGCTATGCACCCATCCAACTAAGTCCTGTGTGCATTCATTTGCAGGGTAAGGAAGAATTTTTTTTTTTTACTGATTATTCATTCAAGGATTCCCTTAAGAGAACACAGTAGTGGTCCTCACATGTTAAATTGGTCCCACACTGGCTTAGCACTTTTGGTCACGGAATCATTGACTCAACACTCTTGCTCAGGGAATCAGAGGCAAAAACCAGGATTGAATCTTCTGAATTTGTAGTCGGCAGGGCAATACTCTGCATAGCGCCAACTTGATTTATGTCACTAAAGGTGCCTTTGTTTGGATCACAGGTGCTATCTAGGACATTCCTGGTGTGTTTACACATATTTTTTCAGTATTCATTATGAGTGGCATCATCACATTAATGAATTTAAAACCTTAACCTTATTCCACATAACAGGTAGCCAAAGTGCTTGACACGCAAGCATTTTTTCTTGTTTCAGCTACTACCATTCATTGTAGTTACTTTCAATTTTCCTTTTGGACCTAAATGATAATTCAGAGTGTGATACAAAGAACTACAGATGTTGGAATCTTGAGCAAAGCAAAAAGTGCTGGAGTAACTCAGCGGGTCAGGCAGCATCTGTGGAGGGAATGGATAGGTGATGTTTCGGGTTGGGACCCTTCTTCACACTGATTCATCCCCTCCACAGTTGCTGTCTGATGCCCTGAGTTACTCATCATTTTGTGTTTGATAATTCAGAGATCTTTGCCTGGATGGCTGAAACACTCCTTTAACCCACTATGTAGCTGTCTACAGATGGACTGTGGGCCTCAAATGAACCAGACATTTGAAACATTCATAAATCACACTGGCCTTTTGCATCCTTTGATTGTTATGGGTCACAGCTAATCATTTTTCTTTCTTTGTTTATTTGTCTACATAGGTGCTCCAAAGATTACGACTGGGTTCCATTCCTGACATCTGATCATAACCCAGATAGTTTACAAGTTGGAAATGCAGCCGCATATCAAGTTCCCACACAGTAGAAGATGCCTACAGCCCTGCAGCAGCCGGCAAATCCATCACTCCAGTCTCCCAAACACTCAGTCATATGTACAGGCTGCACATAAATCAGACGTTTGTAAGCTGGGGAGAACCTGTATTCTTGAACACTTGTTTGAAGGATGTAATCTGATCCGATTTTAATATTTATGAAGCAGTCAGTTACAAGGGTGCAAGGCAGGTGCAGACATTTATAAGAATTTTCCCAGGATTGGTAAATTTTAAGTAAGATTGGATATACTGAATTTGTTTGCTTGGAAGAGATGGAGCTATGTAACACAATGAGACACCCCGATCAAGTAAATAGGAAATAACTCATTTTCTTCAGCAGAGGTAGCAGAGATTTAAAGCAACTATGAGAGATTGGACAGGAGTCAAGGAAATATTTTTCTACCCAGAGGGTAGTGGTGTCTGAAAATCATACTCTGAGAAGGTAATAAAGGCTGATATCCTCATCACCTTTACAAAGTGCTTATGATTTGCATTTGGAGAACCTTAATCTTCGGGTCAATGGGCTTGAAAAGTAGGATTAGGCCCGTGAGAGACACACAAACGTGCTGGGTTGAATGGGACCTTTCCATGATGTAAATTTTCGATGATTCCAAGATAAAATTATAAAACATTCTTTCTTTCTGCAGATACTGATCAAATGAATTGTTATCAGTTATTGAAGATAGACACACAATGTTGCAGTAACTCAGCGGGACAGGCTGCATTCTCAGGATAGGAATGGGTGACGTTTTGGGTCTCGACCCAAAACGTCACCCATTCCTTCTATCCAGAGATGCTGCCAGTTCCACTGAGTTACTCCAGCATTTTGTGTCTATTTTCATTGTCAACCAGCATCTGCAGTTTCTTCCCACACATGTTATCAATTATTCTTCACTTCAAAGTGACTTTTCACAATCCATTCCTGATGCTTTCTTCATTGAATTTGCAATAATGACAATGTAATAAAATGTTCAACTTTTCAATGATGCATTTTATTGCACCTTTTTGGTGCAATAACATCAAACAAAATGATTTATATCTCAGTCGAGTGATAGTACTGCTACCCATTGGAAATCAAAATCAAAACAGATCAGGCAAAATATTACACATTTCCTGCTTCATTCGAAACAAATGATACTAAAGGCAATGCTGGATCTTGAACAATTACTGTCGTTTAGTTGCAGATCAAGTTGAAAATGCCAGCGTGTAACCAAAGAGCATTGGGTTTAAATGACATTTACAGGAATCAGTACTTACTCGGCAAACAGGACTATTCGGGAGCAGTGCCATTTCAGATGCCAAGGTGTAGTTAGAAATTTCACTGACCATGCTCACTGGTCGATCTTTCTTTTCTTGTGATGCCATCGTAACAGCAGTCCTGAAACTAGAAAATGGGGCATGTAAATACAGACTGCAATGTCTGGAGCAGGACAGCTATATATAGAAATGTCCCCATGCCATTTCTTCAACCATGTCCTATTTTCTTGTTTCCTTACTGGATCTACACTGCATTTTAATCTGCATTCAGGATAAAATAAATGCATTATTTCACCCAGCTGTCAAGATGGCTTCTTTTATTCAAAGTAAAAAGATAGTTCCTTAACTTTATATGCTTCTCTTTATTTTTAATTGAGCTTTTCAACAAAGTTAATAGAATTTCTCATACAGATATAGATAAATGTCAATGAGGGTGGAAATAAAATGCCAGATTAAATGGTAAAACATCTACCTATATTATTAAGCCACTAGGTATTCATATTGAAGTATATACAATTTAAATCAAATTAATTCCACATCTGAATTGGTAATGCAATTTTCAGTTGAAATTGATAAATGACTTTCTAAAAAAATAATATTTTATTCACAGTTCCATAAAGAAGTACAATACCAGAGAAATAGATATTTAGGTTATATTTATATGGAAGATAGTGACTTCCACCATGGTTGATCAATGAGACTTACCCGGCATCATAAAGGCCATCAATTCAGAACTATTTCAATTCAGTGGAAGTATCAAAATATTTCACCAATATACATCAGTGGATTCCAGACTTTTAAACTAATGCTTCCAGAAAAAACTGATGACTGGGCTGTGAACTTCACTTTAGGTAATTAACATGCACAGACTGAAGTGTGGGGAATTAATAATGGAACGTACGGAAAATGACAGGCGAATTAAACAGGTATCTTTCACCAGTCTTCTGTGTAAAGCCGAAGCAACAACCCAGAAATAAGAATAATGGAAAAGGAGGGAGGAACGCTGGAAAATTATAATCACGGGGGCAGTGGTACTGAGCAAATTGTTGGAGCGGCTGACACAAAAATCACCCCTACCCTGATGAACTTTATTCAAGGGTCTTTGAATAGGGACTCATGAAATAATTGATGCAATAGTTGATGCCCAAGATTCGGAGAAGATTCCATTAAATAAAAAACAAAAAATTAACTCATTTATTCAAAAAGGGAGCAGAAATGTAATGGACCAGTTAGCTACATTAAACTAATGGACCAGTTTGTTTATTGTCGGTCGAAGGGAAATTATTAGAAGCTAGTATTGAAGGCATTATAGCAGGTCACCCAGAAAATACCAACATTCAGCCAAAGATAAAGTTGGACCAATTTATTGGCATTAGAAGTTACATGTGGATAAAGGCATAACAATGGATGTTCTACACGAGATTTCTATAAGCTATTAGATAAGATGCCATATCAAGTCTTATTATGGAAAACATAAGCTCATACTATAATATTAATAGGACTGGAGATGCAAGCAACTGCAGATGCTGGAATCTTGAGCAAAACACAAAGTGCTGGAGGAACTCAGCCAGTTAAACAGCAACTATGGTGGGAATGGACTGATGACGTTTCAGGTCAGGACCTTTCTTCAGACTCTAGAGAAGAGTCTGGTGAAGGTCCCAACACAAAACATCTTCTGTTCATTCCCTCCATAGATACTGCCTGACCCGTGGAGTTTCTCCAGCTGTATGTTTTGGAAATAGAAAAGTGGCATAACTGGGTCTATTACTAGTTGGTAAAACACAATGAGTGGTGTGCCAAAGGGATCACTGCTAGGGCCTCAGCCATTCACAATTTATATAAATAACTAGGATGTATATACCCAAGAAGTAGTTGCTCTTATAGGATTAGATATATTGATGCCCTGATAGGTAGGAAAGTCAGTTGTAATGAGGGATTAAGTAAGCTATAAAAGGATACAGATTGGCTAAGTGTGCAGTAAAATATCTGGCAAATAAAGCATAATACTGCTCAGTAGGAAACATTTCATAAGCACATTATTCACACGGTGAGAGATTGCAGGTCTCTAAGATGCTGAGGGATCTTGGTGTCCTTGTACAGTGTATGAGTTGCAATGGCCAGTATCCAGGTCCAGCAAAACACCAGGAAACCTAACAGAATGTATTTGTTCATTGCTAGGAGAAACAAATACAAAAGTAGGGGAGGTAGTGCTCAGTTACATTAGCTATTGGTGTGCAAGCTGCAAGGAGGATACAATGTTTCTGCAAAGGGTTATGGATAGTCAGCGAGCAAAGATTTGGCAGATGAAGAAGAACCTAGGAAAATAAAAGATTAACTGCTTGGCAGGCAGAATAGGACAGGGGAAAGATGGGGCTAAAGGCTTGTCCCAGAAGAGGATCTGCTATCATACAACACAATCGCTCCGCTCTTTTAAATCATTATTTCAGCAGTAGCATACCCTTTATCGTGTATCTACACACTGTGGACGGCTTGATTATATCCATGTATAGTGTTCTCATTGACTGGATAGCGTGCAGCAAAAAAAAGCTTTTCACTGGACCTTGGTACACATGACAATAGATGAAACTAAAACAGAATATTGTTTTAAATGGAGAGGGGTTACACAATACTGCAGCGCAGACGGATCTGTGCATTCTTGTACATGGAACACTGAAAATTACCATTCAGCTCCACCAAATAATTAAGGTGCTATATGTCTTCTTCTACTTGTGTATGGCGTGCACAGCCCAAAGTTATAGGACAGTTTGTTCTATTTGATCTTATTTGATTGTGCAAGACGGGTTGATTGCATTCGTCGAAACAGGGCGGACCACATCAAGGTTGCAATCTTCAACACCAGGTGCTATATGTAATGTTAGCCTTCATTCTTTTTTGTTTTGTATGGATTTATTGACATTTGATCTGTTCAATTAATTTAATCAATCTCTGTAAAGCACTTTGGTTCAAATACTGGTTTTGTTGAAAAGTGCTATATAAATAAACATTATTATTATTATTATTATTATTACAAAAGGGATGGAGTATAAATATACAAGCGTGCCCAGAGCAATAACAACAGAATAAGTAATTAAACATTAATTTACTGACTAACCTCGAACATTGTGTGTCACCCTAACTTATATTAAATTGGCTGCAGCCTAACCAATTGTGTCCTGGCCGAATCTTGCGCAAGTCCCACATCACCGTCCTCTGATTAGACGGTGTACCCAATGTACCGTGCACCGCTCATCCGTGAGATTCCCGACCGGCAGGGATACCGGCACACATGCGTGCAAGATGCAAAATAGGAAAATCAGTGAGATGTTCACAGCAGAACGATGGAATGACTTCCTTGCCACTATTCGGCCTGGTACCGGTCAACCAGCTGACGCACACTCGTGGACTGCCGCAGGGGGGCTGTTTCTTTATGGGTATCTTCGTGCTCAGCTGGTGAGGGCACAGTTGGCTGTGAAGTTCCCTGTTACTCGATGCAGTGCCCGTTGGTTCACCTACTGAGGTAGTCGGGTCATCAACAGGTTTGGATAAGGTGGATGTGGAGAGGATGTTTCCACTAGTGTGAGAGTCCAGGACTAGAAGTCATAGCCTCAGAATTAAAGGACATTCTTATAGGAATTAGGTGAGGAGACATTTATTTGACAGTGGATGGTGAATCTGTGGAATTCTTTGCCACAGAAGGCTGTGGAGGCCAAGTCAGTGGATCATTTTAAGGCAGAGATAGATAGATTCTTGATTAGTACAGGTGTCTGAGGTTATGGGGAGAAGGCAGGAAAATGGGGTTAAGAGGGAGATCAGCCTTGATTGAATGGTGGAGTAGACTTGATGGGCCGAATGACCTAATTCTACTCCTATCACTTATGACCTGACGAATAGGAGCTGTTTCTGTAGCTTCATCAGGTCTTTCGTTAGTTAGACTGTGTACATGACCCAAATGCCGTTTAACAAGTTAGTAAAAGCACACCAATTGGAAGCAGTTTAGAAGACATTGAGCAAGTTAATTCCTGAGGTGAAGGGGTTGCCTTGAGGTGCAAATTGCAACCTGACGCAATTTGAGAAGCATGAACCATTATCTCGCAGGAACATATGATTTTGTGGGAGGCTGGTAAGGTGGATGCTGAGATGATGTTTCACTTTGGGAGAGTATCTCGGGGGGGGGGCCGACAATGTTGAAAGTTAAGGGATTATTCCTAGTGCAACATGAAAGAGGACTTTATTCTCTCAGGCTCAAAAATCTATGGATTTCTCCTCTCCAAATGATGAATGTCAAATTATTCAGAAAGAAAGGCTGAAAAAGAGACATTTTTAATCCATAGAAAACTGGAATGTCATCAGGGACAAATGGAAAACTGAAGGCCAGATTGGTTGTGAGTTTATGAATGGCATTGCACACTCCTCCAGCTCCTATTTCTTACGAACGGATGTTCATGAAAAAGGGGAAAGAGGAGACTGGAATTAAAATATCAGTATTTAATAATGCATATGATAGTGCTTATTATTTGAACGTAGGACTTCAAGAACTTATCAAACTAAGCACACAATGAACTACAGTCAAGCTTCTATCATGAACATGCGTGTTTTAGCTTGCCCACAAATGATCAAAATTCAAACTCTTCGTACAATTTTAACATATCTGCGTCTTTTCCACTGTTACTTGTCCTAGCTGTACAAAAGAAGAAATGCAAAAGGTACTATATCTAATTTTTGAAACATGTTCAATAAAAATAATAAAACAACTACAGAGAAAGTAATATAAAATAATGAGATTACACTTGAAAATTCAATTATGAAAACATATGTAGTTGAAGCCAAATGAATTCCAAAAGCATAGCATTGAGAAGTTTTGTATTGAGAATATTTATTAGTTAAATTCAGTTATCTCACGACAAGCGAGTTAAAGATTCTATTGCAAGAAAACAAATCATCATCATCCAAAATCAAGTATTACCAATCCAAAGCCAATCCAAAGCCAATTAATGGAAGATTGCCAGAGACAATGCACAAATTTAATCCAATTTACATTTTCATATCCTATTACTACACCAAGACTCAGGCATCACAGTACACTCCCTTTCTGATTCTAAGATATAAACTACTGCAGAAACACCATTATTTAAAAATCTTCAAACACAACCAAATAAGCCTTCGATTCAATGGAGGAATATTCTTTCTGATGTGGGCTGACTTATTATATTAATGAATACTAAAACTAGACCCCAAGCTTTGTTGACTAAGTATAAACAATAACAAAAACAGCACACACAGCAAATAATCTGCATCACTGATTAAACTTCATTTTCAGGTCTTGAGGTCCCACAAGATGAAATCCTCGTTATAACGGACAACGGCAGGTAATGGTGTCTCTTATTGCTGCCATAACAGAGTGCAATATTTATATGGCATTTTAGGTGCAGAGACCCAACAATAAAATTTAGGCTAATAAAGGTGCCTTTATTCAGCTGAATCATTAAAGCAAAGCCTTACATTAAGCTGCAAGGCTACAAAGTCTCAATACAGCAAAACAGATGCTGGCAGCAGGCACGGCGTCAGCATTCCAGACTGGCGGTGCAGTTCATAAGGTCTGTCCACTAAAACCAAAATCCGTTATAGAGGTCCGTAATAACGAGGCTTTACTGTATTACTGCAAGGAATTCAACCAACACCATTTTGTTTTGTATTACATTCTATTTATGGGGTGTAAGAAATTTTGAGCATATCTGTCTTTTAACATTTTGAATGCATGCCGATCTGCCTCATCTCAAAATATTTTCACTGGTTCTTTTGCCTATTAACCTGATATCTTCTGATCATCACTGCCTGCCATTGGAAACAGTTATGTGATTGTTTACTCTTTGGTAATCATTTAATATGCACTTTCCTTCTTGATTGCTAATGTGAGGAAAACATCCTTAGCTGTCTCTCCAATGTGTTGACATCCTTCCTTGAGGTCTCCAGTATTGACTACAATATTCCAGTGAATCAGGATTTCAAATAAAAATGACCTGGAATGCCCAAGTGTAGTGGTTTGGAGAGCCAACTACAGGTTGAAGAAGTTTGGTTGACCAAAATTGGTGCCAGCATTTCTATGCACACAACATGATTATGCACAGAGATTGCCAGGTATTTCAGATCACTTGTTGAAACTCCCACTGTACATGTGGGCCCAGGAGAACAATAAATCAGGTCTTAACCAGAGCCTTGCTTTGACTATAGACCGAGTCATTCACGTTCCCACAGCTGGAAGCCTTCTTTTTTATCATTATCAATCACTACTACATTCTCCTTGTCACTGATGCTGCACTCTCATCATGAGTTTAGTTTATTATTGTCATGTGTACGGAGGTACAGCAAACAGCCTTTTAGTCCCTGCTGTCCAATCAAAAAGACTATGCATGATTACAATCAATCCGTCCAAAGTGTACAGATAATGGATAAAAGGTACATAATTTAGTGCATGATAAAGTCCGATTAAAGGCAGAGTCTGATTAAAGATAGTAGTATAAGCTAATAAATGGTACAAACATGCTTCTTCATGAAGGCTTTATAAAAAAGGAAAACACTAACAATAGTAAAAATCTGAAAATATAATTGAAAATGCTGCAAGCAGGTCAGGCAACAGCAGAACATAATTACTTGGAAGTACATATTGTTAGAATAATCAAAACAATACTGCAGCAGTATCCATTTGAGGAGAAATCAGTAATGAATTTCAAGCCACATTTAGCTGCAAGGCCTAGAATTTCTTCCAAAATCCAATGCATAATGTGCACCTAATTTTAGGGAAAAACCATATATTGCAACAGTTATCACGTCATCTATGAAATATTTAAGAAATCCAATTACAGAGAAACAAAACCGGATCTCTTATAGTGCTGCTCATGGGGATGCAGATGCAACAGAAGAGAGGAGAGCAGAGCACAGCTGAGAAGGGAAGGGGAGATGGGAAGCGGGAAGAATTGGAGAACAATAGGTTTTTGGTTTATTATTCTCACACGTTCCGAGGGACAGTGAAAAGCTTTATTTTGCATGTTATTCAATCAGATCAGATATACCATACACAAACATAATCAGTTCAAACTCAAGTACAATAGGTAGAGCATAGGGGAAGATACAGAGTGCAGAATATAGTTCTCAGCATTGTAGTGCATCGTAATGCATCAGTTCCACAGACAAAGTCTAATGACCTCAATGGGGTTGAGGTGCAATGTATGGTGCTGTTGTACTCGAGTTTGACAATTGTATTTATGATATGTCTGACCTGTTTGAATAGCATGCAAAGCAAAGCTTTTCACTGTACCTCAATACATGTGGTAATAAAAAAACCTAAACCTTCTGCTTTGTACCAGTAAGGACCTGAACAGCTATAAATATGGAAACATTAATGGAGTGTACTTTAGCCTCACATGTATTTATTTACTAGCTGATTTTTTTGGGGCCGAAGAAAGAACAGAGG
The DNA here is from genome assembly GCF_028641065.1 of Leucoraja erinaceus. Classification (NCBI taxonomy): domain Eukaryota; kingdom Metazoa; phylum Chordata; class Chondrichthyes; order Rajiformes; family Rajidae; genus Leucoraja; species Leucoraja erinaceus. Next base: position 8,208,806 of record NC_073398.1, read on the forward strand.
TAAATATATTAGTAAAGGGGTTGTCCCACTTGGGCGACCTAATTGGCGAGTTTAGAAGAATTTAGGAGAGTTTGAAAAAATGACATGTTGAAGACCTCCTTCGACTATGTAGAAGACCTCCTTCGAGCTCGTTCGACTGTTGAAGACTAGCTTCGATTAGCTACGACTAACATTAATATCAGACACCGAATAGTGGAGAGTGAAGACGACCTCCTTCGACCTCCCTTCGACTATGTTGAAGACTATCTACGACTACCTTCGACTACCTTCGATTACCTACGAATAGCATGACAACCTACTACGACTAAACCTACAAGTAAAAAAAGTATAGATTTTTTCCATGGCGACCTTTTTTTTACTCGCGGGTATTTTATTAACATATTGAAAAAAACGCTGCGACCTAGCTGAGGCCTCGAGTACGTGGAGACCACTCTCGAGCATGAAGGAGAGTTACGAGGACCTCCTAGGACCTCGTGTCGACCATGCTGCGAGTATGAGTCGAGGGCAAACTCACCAGAACTCGCGGATGAGGTCGCCCAAGTGGGACAGGCCCTTAATAATGTGAGTAGACAAGAGTTTGACTTATTTTCTCAACTTTCCTTTTTTTCCCCCTCCCACAGCACTTCAGCACACTTGAAGTGCTAATCAAGCAATCCCAATCAAAAAATTAAACCACCATGTGTAGGAAAGAAGCGCAGATGCTGGTTTAAACCAAAGATACACAAAAAGCTGGTGTAACTCAGCAGGTATGGAGAAAAGTAATTTTGGGGTGAGTTAAACCAACATATTGCATCAAGAGGTACTTGTGGTTATTCCAGATGAATATTTAGATGGTTGCTGCACACTTCATAGCCCTAAGACAATGATGCTTACACATATTATTGGATGTGGGTATGCATGCATCACTGTTAGTTTCCAGCTCACTCGGGCTGAATCATCCAGTGGGTTTATTGCACTGTCTACATTCCCCTGAACAGTCTGATACTTGGCTGCCATGCCCAGTGAGATTCTTCCTCAATGGTCAAGAAAGAGCAGGGCAGTAAGGTGGTGGTGTTAGAGTTGCTGTGGAGTTGGCGCCAGAAACCTGGGTTCAATAATGACAATGGTTGCTGTCTGCACGGAGTCTGTACGTTCTCCCTGTGCCCACGTGGGTTTTCACCAGATGCTCCAGTTTCCTCCAAAGACTTCAAATGTTTGTGGGGTAAATGCATCCTAAAATTGTCCCTAGTGTGTAGGACTGGAACTAATGTATGGGTGACTGTTGGTAAGCATGGACGCAGTGGGCCGATGGCCCTGTTTCCATACTATATCTCTAAAGTCTAAAGTCACCTGAAAACTGTGTTCAGCCCAGAATCTGGACATTCTGTCTGTTGTTACCATTGTTACCAGACATTCTGTGGCTAAAAGTACTATTGCAGTGGTGCAAGGGTTCTGGCGTAGACCACTGGGGCCTCAGTGGCCATATTCTGTGCACAGATGACTACAAAATATGCAAGCCTTGGCTCCCAAAATGCTTTAGCAGTGGGCGAACTCAACCCCAGATTTACTTACCAGCTGTATAACTATCATAAATGTTTGTCAGTGACCCTGACATTTGCATGTTGCAAAAGTATCATAAACTAGTACAATTAATTAACAAATTAAAAATATAAAATATTAAAAATAAAACACTTGAACATCGAAGAAAACACTTTGTTATTTAAATGTATTAAATATTTGAACGTAAATTTCCATTAACTTACTTAAGGTTTTTATTCCTAAGATGTAACGTTTCCTGACAGAACTGCTCCCGATCACTGAAATGAACTACGTCAGGTCCAAACTGGTACCATTCAGCTGAAGGCTTCCAGGCTAGGAACTGCATAAAGCTGGCACTACCCTGACTGAATCCTTCGGTTCAACATCTGAGCAAGGCCAGCGTGCAATAGTGAGAACGTTTCAGGATACCTCATGATTTAGATTGCCATTTTCGCCTCCTGCAGAATTGTGCCTCTATGATTTGAAATGATTTCTGAGGGTACATCTGGTTAAAATCTCTTTCTTGAAAAATCAGCATAACTAAAAACGCCATTAAGTTTTCATTCTCCTCACTGCCACTTACACAGTCTTGCTGCATACCAGGTGCAGATGCTTCACTGCCCACTTAACAGGCATACACTTTAATGTAGTCCATTGCACATCAATTGCTTCAGGAGATTGAAGTAACTTTTAGTCATCTTTACTTTTCTTTGATTATTTTGTCCAGTTGCACTGCGACTTCTAAACAATTCAAGCAAGAATTGTTAAAAACTTAAATGGAAACATTTTCACGACAACCCACTGTAATTTATGCCCCTTACGTCCTTCATGCCTTTGAAGTGAAATATGTGTAATTTAAAAAAAACATTTCACTGAGCAATGAACAATATAGGAACCTTGCAATTGAGTATGTTTAATTGCAAAATTGCTGTAAAATATGATGTTCATAGCAACTTATTTCCTTGTAAATAATTTTGCTCCTTTTCTGTGAGCGGAGTAATGAGACGCAAGGATAAGAAAGGCAGACTGGATTAAGTGCAATATATTAACCTGGAACAGATTTTTACATTAAAATAAAAATCTACATACATTATTTTGTATTTTAAAAAAACTCATTGTGACTATGTTCATCTATTCAATGCCTAAGTTGCTCACAACTGCCAGAAGTCCTCTTTCAACTCTTAAAACTAAAACAGAAAATGGGAGAAACAGAATTTTGCAGTTCAATGACCTGAATCACCACCTGAATTTTTAAACTCTGTTTCCCATTCCATAAACATTGTCTGACCTTCTAAGAGCTTGTGGCGTTTTCTGGCTGTGATTCAACTTCCAGCATTGCATGTTTTATTGTGTAAATTAATTCCAAACCCATTAGGTTTGTAAAAAATCAAAAATCAAACAACATTTTAGCAATGTTTTTCTGCATCTACCTCATAATCTTAAATATTCAATTATTTTTCTCCCACAAGTTTTCTTATGAAATCTTCAGTACTTGCGCGATTCTTGTAACCAGTTATATAAAAGTGTTTGAGGTAATCTTAGGAGCAAGATCGCACATCCAAAATGTATAATATAATGCCATTAGAACAAAAAATGATTCATTGCGCGATTCAAATAAATGATTTTAACCACTACCACAGGTAACGGTTTCAAGATAAAATGAAAGTAAAAAGAGCAAAAAATTTAGAGCCAGCTGTTGTGGACACAGACTCGCTGAGCAATCCAGAATCAATTCAGACGATTAAATTAAGATGAAGAGAGGCCAGCATTTCATCTCTGTAAAAAGAGGCCAAGCAGATGCCAGATTAATAAGAGCAGAAGGGAACTGTGAGAGGGTTGTTTGGAAAAGCTACCAAAGGAAAAAATAAGGCTCATGAAAAATATGGGGACAATCAACAGAGATGTAAGCTACGTGATCTGCTCAACTAGTTTTCAAGTAATTCAAATTACTAAACAAATTAACTAAGAAAATAAGCAGAGAAGCAATTTTAGATTTTCAATTAGCATTCTCCATCACAAATATGTGCAGCAAAGATTAATGTTTATTTAATTATGGATGTCACCGTTGAACAAGCAAATGATGGATGGCTGGCAGGATTATTTAATGACGAGGAAAAATGTACTTAATAGCACAGGACTGTATTCAGTTTGAAGAGCTCAAATTTCCATGTGTATATGTAAATGATATGGAAATTGATACACATTATCAGTACAGATCTCCACCAGTTAACATGGTGGTTAAGTTTCTCAAGAGCTTTTCACTGATGCTAATATTCATATGGTAAGCAGAATCAAAGATCATAGAATCTTTGGGCAGAATGGTAAATCCTTAACTATTACAGGATATCGGCCACAAGGCATGATGAGAAATCATGCCTGGCAAGTGATAAGCAGAACCACAGTTAGGATGCATTGAATTCAAGCATATACCCCACTTCTTCTAACAAGGCCAAACAATCTGAACTTTACAGGCCGATGTTGTCACTTGGAAGAGAGCAGGTGCTCGTGAATCCCCCCTCCCTTTTAATTAGCTTATTTATATAGGCTACAGTATGGAAACAGGGCATTTTGGCGCATTGATGCTGCCCATCAGCAACCCATTTTACGCTAACCTTACACTAATCCCACATTCCCATCAATCAACAGCTCCTACATTTTATTTATCACTTATTTACAAAGTTGGGACAATTTACAATGGTCAATTAACCCACCGACCTGGTAATCTTTGGGATGAGAGAACACCAGAGTATTCAAAGGAAACTCATGTGTTCACACTTGACTCCAAAGCAAACTCCAAACAGACGGCACCAGAAGTTAAAACTGAATCTGGGTCTCTGGCAATGACTGGGGCAATAGTTGTACTAGACTTAGACTTAAACTTAGACTTAGATCCTTTATTTGTCATTCAGAATGAAATGTCGTTGCCTGCAGCCATACATGTAATAATAAACAACAAAACACCCAATAAACACAAATTAACATCCACCACAGTGAGTTCACCAGGCACCTCCTCACTGTGATGGAGGCAAAAATCTTAGGGTTACTGTCTCTTCCCTCCTCTTCTCCCTCTGCGCTGAGGCGATACCCCACCGGGCGATGATGTCAGTCCCGCGGCTCACCGAGCTCCGCTAACGGACTGGTTCAAGCTCCGCGGCCCGGGGTGGTCGAAGCTGCCGCCCTCCAGTCCAGCGGACGCAGCTGTTGCCGCGGGAGCTCTGGAAAACAGGCACCAGCCTGTGACCTGCGAGCTCCCGACGATGTCGCCTACTAGCCCGCGGCCGAGCCCCGGATTCATGTCGCTGCCGCCAGAACGCCGCCTCAGCCACCGGAGCACCTCCACCCCGGGCCGCCCTCACGGGAGCGCCGTTCCAGCCCCGCCGGGCCGCCCTCACGGGAGCGCCGTCCCAGCCCCGAACCGGGCCGCCCTCACGGGAGCGCCGTCCCAGCCCCGTAATGGGTCGCCCTCACGGGAGCGCCGTCCCAGCTCTGAGCCGGTCCGCACTCATGAGAACACCTTCTCCGCCCCGCGCCGGGCCGCCACAGCCACCGGAGTGCCGTCCCAGCCCCGAGCCGGGCCGCCCTCATGGGAGCGCCGTCCCGCCCCGCGCCGGGCCACCCTCACGGGAGCGCCGTCCCAGCCTTCAAGTCGTGCCGCTGCCCCCGGAGCGTCTCAGCCCTGCGCCGGGCCGCCCTCACCGGAGCGCCGAGTCGTGCCGCTGCCCGAACGCCGCCACAGCTCGAAGACGGCCAGCCTCGCGTTGGTGAGTCCTGGCTGGCTCTACCTCTGGAGCCTCGAGGTCGGTCGCAGGTTGGAGGCCGCCAGCTCCGCCATTAGGCCTCAGCGCAGACGGAGGCAGAGAAGGGGGATACGACAAGAAAAAGTCGCATTCCCCCGAAGGGAGAGACAGAAAGCCCTGTTTCAGCCCCCCCTCACACATAACACAACCTAATAACCAAAAATTTAACTAAACGAGACAAAAAAAAACAACACAAAAAAGTAAAAACAGATGGATTGCAGGCGAGCCTCAGCCGTTCAACAGCGCCGCAACTTCCAGAATGTGCTGCTGTGCCACATTATACTTCACCTACTCCTTTCCATTAATACAATCAAAGAGATTGTTAAATGTTGAGCCAAACAACATTTGCTGGTAGAAATCAGCAGGCCAGGCAGCATCTGTGGAGGGAAATGGCCAGATATGTTTTTTGGACACGGAGGAGTCGAGGGTGGAAAGCTGGTAAAGAGGTAGGGGCTGGGGCAAAGCCTGGCAAGTGATTGGTGGCCAAATGTTACTGGTTTTCATGGACTTCTGGTACAAAGGCAGTCTCCAAATGTGTTCCATACCTTTTTTATTAGAGAACAAAACCTTAGTTAAGTGATGAATTTAACTGAATAAAATCCTCAATCACTATTCGGGGAAACCTGTACAATGTCACAGCCCAGTTAACTCCAAGATTAATTAGGATGGATGAAAGCAAATTATGAACATGGCAGATGTGAGGCAAATGTAATTCAATATAAATAACTCCAAACTAACAAATTATAGAAAGCAAATAGAATTATGCTTCGCATGGTAAATTTTCAATGGAGACAGAGAACAATTCCAGGGGGCCAGGTGCACAAATCATTAAGATTACAAATGAAAGTAAAAATAAACACAGTGTATGAATTGTAGGTTTCAAATCAATATAAGAACAATAGGTGGATTATAAATCTGTAAAAAATGCTGGTTCGGCTATAGTTGAAACAATACTCAAGACCTGCAATACTTCATAATTGAACGGTATCAAAGTTTTGGAAAAGATTCAATTCATGAATTGAGAAAAGGTTCAAATCACAGCACCTGGATGAGACTGGTGCTCCCATTGCTTATTGTCTTTGGATTGAATGAACATAGAACGTCGAACAGTACAGCAGAGGAACAGGCCCTTCGACCAAAAATGATTGTGCCGAACATGATGCCAAGTTAAACTAATCTCCTCATGTCCCTCCATATCCATGTGCTTATCAGCAGCACCTTAAATTAATTGCTAGGCAATTTCAAAGGACCAAGTGTCAACCACACTGCTATGATTTTGGAGTAACATACAGGTTTAGTTTTAGTTTAGTTTTGAGATACAGCGTGTCCATGCCGACCAGCGATCTAATGCACTAGCACTATCCTACACTCTAGGGGCAATTTACAATCTTTACCAAATCCAATTAAATTAACCTATAAACCTGTATGCCCTTGGATGGGGAAAGAAACCGAAGCACCCAGGGAAAACCCACACGGTCACGGGGAGAATGTTCAAATTCCGTATAGACAGCACCTGTAGTCAGGATGGAACCTGGGTCTCTGACGCTGTAAGGCAGCAACTCTACCGCTGCACCACCACCAAGCTGTAAACTGAACAAAATCTCTTCTCTAAAAGAATCAATACTGTGGGAGACCTCTATCAGAAGGGCAGGAAAAATATCAAGAACTGCAGGAGAAATATGATTTGAATACCAATAATTTTCTTAGATATCTCTAACTTCGAAATTACGTGAAAACATACACACAAGATTGTTCTCTAATGGGTCCTGACTTATCAGATGACTGTTTTAATAGACATGCCAATACAAGCAAGTTGATATCTTATATTTATAATACCCTTCTAAATATTAACACTCCACCTTCTTAGATTTATAGGCAAGCATGGGAGGACGAGCTGGGTCAACCCATTTCGAAAGATATATTGGATGAAAGCCTACAATACATACAATACTATTCTTTAAATGCCAGGCATTGCCTGATGCAATTCAAAGTATTGCATTGGTTATACCACTCAAAGACCAAATTGAACAAGATCTTCCCAACTATTGCTCCTCTTTGTGATAAATGTCACTTTCAAGAAGCCACCCTAACTCCCACTTTTATATCCTGTATAGAAATACAAACCTTCTGGACGGAAATATTCAATATTATTTCTAAAACACTTAAAACTCCATTGGAGCCAGATCCAAAACTAATATTAGGAATGTCAGAGGGCTGTGCTAATTTAATGATATTTCAAAGACGCTTCCTTGACTTTGGTTTAATAACTGCAAAAAAACTTATTCTTCAATTCTGGAAAAAGATAACAGTCCCTACAGTGAAGATGTGGATCACAGAAATGACTGAGACACTACATCTAGAAAAAATAAGGTTCGTCTTGACTGACAAACCAGATCAATTCTCAAAAATATGGTCTTCTTTTATTGAATTTCTTCAACAACATAATGGTTGAACTCAAACTCAAAACCGATGGTGGGGCTGGGTGAGCGGGCGTACGGAAGGGTAGTTGGATATATCTCCGCTTCTTTTTCACTTCTTCTAGTTCTGTTTTTTTTTCTTTCCTTTTGTTTTCTTTTCTTCGTTCTTTCCATTTTCCCTTTTTTTTTTTTCCCTATCTAGTTAATAGTTTAAAATGTTAAAACTAAAGCTGTACGAAAATTGTATAACTGCTAAGTCGATCATTTTTTTGTGTCCAATTGCTTTTAACACAAATAAAAAAATTGAAAAAAATCTCTTCTCTAAAAAACACCTATGAACCCGATAGGCTTTTACAACCATCTGGCAATTTCATGGTGAGTGTTACTATCACTATATTTATTACAGATGAGTTCATTAACTCTGCTTATATTCCAGGGCACTGCAGATGGACTTGAACTCATGTCCCAGATTGTTAGCTCAGGTCATGAGCACCAGAATGATACATGGGTGGAGAGACAAAATTGTGACAATGCACGAAATGTTAGACCTACATTTATTGAAGCAGACACGGTGAAGGGATGACTCCACCAATGAACCATTTTAAATGAATTTGAGAGGCTGAAGGTATGCTACTCATTAATAGGACAACATGTTTGCCCAGCAAATCTTCAGCCTAATATAGGGTGGAGTTAGGTCCAACATTCAACAATGGCCAAATTGTATCCTAGTTAATACTGAATTGCTTTGGTGACTCATTATTGAAAATACAACTACAAAAGGAGTTTGTAGTTGTATGACATTGATATCTGCCTCCATGCATTTATGATGTGTGATCATATTACTGACTTTCACCCAAGTTAATAATACTCCCCCACTGATATTTATCCTTGGGTGTGGTGCAGATGAGTGGGGATGTAGGAGGAAGGGAAGCACATTCCCCTGGGAGGAGGCAGGAAAAGATAAAAGGAACAGAAGATGGTGAGAGACAAGCAATACAGCAAGGGCATCATATTGCTGTAAACACTTAATGATGTTTCAAAAAATACTTCCCTTTCATTAAATGCAACCATTCTAGAACACAAAAGGAAAATTACTACAAACAGGATCAGTTAAACTGTTCCTTTATTAAGAAAAAATGTAGAAAGGATATCATAAGACATAGAATAGTACAGCACAAGAACAGTCCCTTCAGCCCACAATGCCTGTGCTGAACATGATGCCAATTCTTACCTGCCGGCATATGAACCATATCTCTCCATTCCCTGCAAATCCATATGCCTATCCAAAAGTCTCTTAAATATTACTTGCATACCTGCTTCAACCACCACCCCAGGCAGCATTTTCCAGGCACTCACCACGCTCCGTATAATAAAAAACTTGCCCCACGTATCCCCTTTACACTTTGCCCCTAGCACAAAAATATCGTATGTACTAGGAATAAAATTTTGAATGAAAAGCATGACGGGCGGAAAAGACCGATTAAAATTGTCTACCAGGGAAAAGTCTTCACTCACATCATCTGGGTCACCGGCAGTGTGGGCTTTTATAAAGGCGTCACTTCCCCGAAAGATTTGGTTAAGCACAATGAAAATAGCAAATTTCCCCAAAGTTATTGTTGACAACCTTTAATTAAAATCCCTTTGCAAGACACAGATGCTGAGCAAGATCATATAAAACTCAATTTCTAACTTCTTGGTTTAGCAAAAGCAAGAACTGACATTGCATAAAGTAAATCATTTTTTGCATTTCATCATGCCGAGTCTTCATGGAATTCGGCCCAAGGATGTTTATTTTTAAACCGCAGACAAAGATGAGACAAGAAAGCGTAATCATTAGGTTGGGTGGGGCTGAAAATACCGACAATTAATCATTTTTTTAAATAAACTAGTTAATTCTCAGTTAATCACAATCCCGAGAATAACCTTTGGACCACTTGTGCAATATTGAATCCTATTTCAACCTTGCCTGATAGTCTTGCGAACTACCACTGCCTTAAATTCTTGTAGATTGAGAAAAGCACATCAGACCAAACGTGCAATTTTAAAGCATGAAATCATCATCAATTAATTAAAAACCATAACCCCAATTTTTTTTCAACTGTCGTAGCCACAAGCAGCTGGAATCAAATAGTAAAAAAACGGTGCTGGAGTTCAGGCAGTATCTGTGGAGGGAATGAACAGGCAAATCTGTGGATGGCGACCCTTCTTCAGAGTGATTGGGCTGTACACCACGGTGTTGTATGGTCAATAACTTAATAATAGCTCCTTTGTCTTGTTGCTATTGAGAGAGGTCTTTGTTTTGACACTCTCTCTTTATCTACTTTCTGTAATCCAACTCATTGTCTGAGACCCATCCACTATGGGGGTTGTCACCTGGAGCTAGAGAAGAATTTGGCTACACACTCATGAGTTAATATGAAGTATTGTGAGGGACTGAGAACACAGCCTTGAAGGGCACCGATGTTGAGAATTGTCATGGAGGATACATTGTCACCTACTGCATGTGGATGAATTAACAGTGAAAGTTGATGAAGGAATGCAATGGTTAATTTAGTTTAGTTTGGATATATAGCATGCAAACAGGGCCTTTGGCCCACTAAGTCCATGCTGACTAGAGACACAAGGACCTGTAGATGCTGGAATCTTGCGTAGAACACAAAGTGCTCAAAGATCTCAACAGGTGAGGCAACATTTCTGGAGGACTTGGATAGATGATGTTTCTAGTTGGGACCCCTCTGCAGACTGATTGCGGTAAGGGGGAGAAAACTGTAAAAGTGGTGGGAGTGGCATGATAGAAGGATACAGGTGAGGGGGGTTCCAGACTGATTGTATTAGGGGGAGAAAGCTGAAAAAGAGATATGGAAATATGGAAACATAGAAAATAGGTGCAGGAGGAGGCCATTCGGCCGTTTGAGCCAACACCACCATTCATTGCGATCATGGCTGATCGTCCCCAAACAATATTCCATGCCTGCCTTCTCCCCATATTCCTTGATTCCACTAGCCCCCTAGAGCTCTATCTAACTCTCTCTTAAATCTATCCAGTGATTTGGCCTCCACTGCCCTCTGTGGCAGGGGATTCCACAAATTCACAACTCTCTGGGTGAAATTTTTTTTTCTCACCTCAGTCTAAAATGACCTCCCCTTTAATCTAAGACTGGGGCCCCCTGGTTCTGGACTCGCCCAACATGGGAACATTTTTCCTGCATCTAGCTTGTCCAGTCCTTTTATAATTTTATATGTTTTTATAAGATCCCCCTCATCTTTCTAAACTCCAGTGAATACAAGCCTAGTCTTTTCAATCTTTCCTCATATGACAATCCCGCCATCCCAGGGATCAATCTCGTGAACCTAGGTTCTGAAGTTTACATGATGAACTTTAAAGATTTAAAGATGATAGAATACACCAAGAGAGAAGTTAGTGAAGGTAATGGATGCATGGGCTTCTTAAATGTGCAAATGGAGTACAATAGTGGGAAAGTAATGATGGACCTTAATAAAGCTCTGCTTTGATCACAACTGGAACAATGTATCCAGTGCCGGTAACACACTTTTAGAACAATGTGAGAGGATGCTGAGGTTTACCATAATGGTTCCAGTAACAAGGGACTTCAGCTACAAAGTTAGGTGGAATAAACTGGGATTGTACTTCAAGCAAAAGGAGGATGAGGGGAGATTTGATAGAGGTGCATGATTACAGCGGATTTCAGTAAGGGGAGACAAAAGTAGATATTAGGAACAAGGACTAGAAGACTCAGGTTTAAGGTTTCATAGAAATGATGCACAGGTGATATACAAAGGAGGGGCTTTTTAAAAAATTTTACACACACTTTGAGTGATAATGGCCTGGAGATGATTAATGCTTCTAAAAACAAACCTGACAGAAACTAGAAGGAAATAAACTCGACAGCTAGAATAGACCAGTCTGGTTGAAATCTGACAACATGCATCCACTTTGTGCTGGGGACTGGGCCTCACCATTCAAGGGCACGGCCAGTCGCTTAGTTAGAAAAGTGCTGTGTGGTGGAGACGCCTCATCACACCGTGTGTGGAGGGACGACATCTGTCAAAGGTTGAAAGAAACAGTGTGATCCTAGGACAGATATAATTGCAGTGACGTGAAGATAAGATCCATTCGTTATCAGGACACGGTACAACATTTTTATCTTTTCAACATTTCAAGCGAAACATGAGGAAATATCACAAGACTTCCTTTGATTTTGGTGCCTTTACTTTGGAGGCTTTTTAAGGTGCTTTATATTATACACTCTCAGATGTATGTTACTTTTGGGTATGAGACAGGAATGGAGCTTGGCGAATAATACTTATTTGTTTTTCACGACATCAATAGAACAATTGAAGTTTTGATGCATCTTCAATATTTGTCAAGACAAAGGATCATTTCTACATGAGCTCCTCGGTACACACACTGCATTGTGTGATGCATGTATACAGAATATTGTTCTCCCTCTATCTGACCTACATGAACAAGTTAGGACATAAGGAATAGACGCTTAAGTAGACCAGCTGGTCTCTGAAGTCAGCTCCATCATTGAGATCATCACTGATCTTTGACCTGAACACCACTTTTCTGCGCTTACTCCATATCGCTCAATTCCCTGAGTATCCAGAAAACTATTGATTACTGTCATGAATGTTCACTAAAATTTCTTAGATGGGGAATTTCTAAATGTCATGATCAGTTGGGTAAATAAACGTCTTCTCATTTCAGTCCTAAATAGTCACCCCTTATTTTAAGATTATATGTCCACTGACTCGAGACACACCAGCTGGGGAGAAAGCAACCTGCATCTAGCCTGCTAAGTTTTGTATCGATTGATTGAAAGATACAGCATGGAAGCAGGCCGTTTGACCCATGCTGCCCATGAATCACTTGATCACACTAATTCTGTTATCCCACAAATTGGGGCGATTTACAGAGGTGAATTAACCTGCAAACCCCAACATCATTAGAATGAGGGAGGAAACTGGAGCACGGAGGAAACTCATGCAGTCACAGGAAGAACATGCAAACTCCACACAGACAGCACCCAAAGTCAGGATCAACACAAGCACACCATATTGGGTCTCCGCTGCTCTTCCATGAGATTACCTCTCCTTCTAAATAATGATGGATTGAAATAAAGTTTGCACAGGCACAGCTGACTACCATATGGAGATAACATATATCTTTCTTGCCACTGCCCATAACAAAAGGTTGACTGAAAATATTAAGTCTCAGAGATGACAGTTGAATGATGCTCAATGCTCAAACTGCTAAGTGCACAAGACAAATATCACCAAGAGGCTAAGCTGCATTTAAAAACAGCTGCTATGAAGTAATAAGCCTTGGGGATTTCATATTTATCGAGCAAATTTATTGAATATTTTGGTTATTGTTGTGTATTCTTCTCAACATTTGACTTCCAAACTGCCACATCATGCGATTAAAATGTGTAAAACAGTTGACGTGAGTGTAAATGTTTCCACCAGTATGAGGTAATGGAAATATGAAGCGTATAGAATAAAGAGTCCAATGTCTCATGCTCCCATCCCCCATTTCATCATGGTCTGCAAGCACAATAGGTATTTCAATAATTTAAAATGTTTATGCAATCAGCCTGTAAAAGTCGATATTTTGCAGTCCTTATTACTAAATAGCTACAATTTCAAGATGAAGAAATGGGACATAACTTACCCTTGGACAAAACAAAATGGAAGTGGTGGGTCTTCGCATTGTAGTACCGAATTCAGGCAGTTATAAATCTTAATTATTACTTGCAAAGTGCTTACATCAATACAATAGTCTTCACGCAACCCTCTTACTATAATAAGCATGAATAATTATACACAGTTTATCCTAACAATACATTCTTGTACTCTCACCCCGAGAATGCAGAACACTCCAGCAGTCAGAATAATTTCTGCATACTGCAATTCAATTGAGAAACACACCCTACAATTTTACCTTTTGTGCACAGCAACTGCCTTTACAGCAAGATTGGATTGCAGCAGAACCTCGAGCTGTCTAACAAGGCTCCAGCTGATTAGGGATGTTTTCCAAAATCTTGCTTTTTATTCATCAATGTTGAAAAGCTGCTTCAATTTTCAGAAAAGTAGATGCAGGCAGTGCACATGCATTATGTAATTTAGCAAAAAAATTCAATACGCTGGGTTGTTCGCTTGCTTTGCTCAGAATGTTCAAAAGCAAATACTCAAAGATAGCTTTTGCCACTAAGCCATAATTACCAACCCTGGTAAATACAGCGTTCTGTGGAAAAATAACAGCCCATTACAATTTAAACCAAGTAAATTTGTGACTTATTAAAATGAAAGATTTCATTACCTACAAATGGAACCCACTCCAGTATTATTCACTTAGTATTGGTATTATGGACTATTTCATCATTAATCAAAATAGGCCACTTTTTTTTGGGCAGTGAGACTTTAATATTGGGATATATTCGTCGAGGCCCTTCAGACTGCCTGAAGAAAAGTCCTGACCTGAAATGTCACCTCAAACATTTTCTCCAGAGATGATACCTAAGTTACTCCAGCGTTTTGTGCCTACTATAAATAATCAACAGCAGGGACAAAGCAGCATTCTTTATTTGGGCTATGGTACCTTAGTGGTTTTTTGGACAATTATCCTGAAACAGGAGCCCAAGTCCCATCATGACAGTTGAGCAGTTTAAACTCTAGCAATTCAATGCGTCTGGATTTTTTTTTAAGCTAGCCTCAGTAATAGGAACCATGAACCCACCAGACTTATAAAAGCTCATCTGGCTCACTAATATCCTCCAGGGAAGAAAACGTGTCATACGTGCAGCTCAGTCCAGATCCAAGTCCATATGTGGTTAACTTTGAGGTGCCTCCACGCCTCAAGGGCAATGAGGGAAGGACAGTAAATGCAAGCATCAAGACAATGCCCACAGCATGCACAAATGCATACAGGCCCTGCAACTGGAAACTGCCAAGGCAGCCTTTAAGGCCATTTAGAAGTTTAGACTGTGTACAGCAGACTCCCATTGACCCATTTAAAATCACTTTTCTTTTAAAATAAGTATTTCACTTCAATTTTTGTTGACAAACGTGTACTTAAAATGAATCACCTGAATGTCACCCAGTTAAATGACACATTACTTTCTTTTTATACAACTATGCAGTTGCATCATGAAATTAGTAATATATAAATAATAGTTATCACATTGTTGAACAGGAAATTATTTTAATTAGCATGCTTTAGATGTAGTAAGTGCTTGGATACAAATCTTCAAAAGTTGTATATATAAATACATTATGCATATTATTTCAAAGTGTTCTGGTTTCTAAGCTCTGATGAACTGAAGGGAAACTCTAAAATGCACATTAGATTTAAAAGGATTAACTCAAGGGTTGAAGCAGATGGTGTGGGTATAGATTGCAGACACTCCACACGTTTTAAAGCCACGAGCAGCCATTAACCAACAGCTGAGAACCAGTCCAAGCATTGATCCAAACAAAGTAGATGGATGAAAGTTACAAATGCAAAATAAAAGATTAGAAAATTTGTACTAGTTGTGCACAAATAATTCACACGTGCTTCTACTCAAATATTCTCCAAATTCTGCAAACATGTACAATATATTTTTTGTGAACTGAAAACGGCTTTTTAAAAAAAACTACACTGTATTGAGATTATTTTTAATGCGAGAAGCAAATCAAAGTTGTGCAGGTATTTTGCTGTAAAACCTCGGTCCCAGCCTAATCCATATGAGCCAATGCCCCAAAACCAAATGAAGCAACAGCATCAGCCCTATTCCCAATACAAAGCTAAAGCCTTGACATTGAGCACAGAAAAATAAAGTGAAAACAAGGTTGGACTGCAAGTTAAATTACCTGCAAGTTTTTATGGTAATCACCATCCTAAAATGTGACTGCTCATGATTGTAGGGGGAAATCCTCAGGGCACAAAGGTTTACACTGGCGATGAGTTAGACATTACTGAAAGGAGATACAAATGCCAAAGTTGTGGTATTTATTTTCTCATGGGGGAAGGGGTGTGCCTGGAGGCACCAACGTTTCGAAGAGACAGCTGCAATCATTCTCAAAAGAAAAGACCTTTGACAAAGAGAGCAGCTGAACATACTCCAGAAAGTTTCTCTGACGAGAATGACATTTTGCGCATTACATTTCAGCATCTTGTTAGCTGCAACTTTTCTGCAGGGCAAACAAAAAAATAGAGTGCGTATAAAATGATTTGCAGACTGTTAGCTCTTTTTGAAACTGAATTTTTATCTCAGGTTTATGCACAGGCAACAGTGGGCAGGAATATTTCCTGAAGTACTGATCTGAAATGGTCCAGTTGATCAGATTAGTTTTAATGGAGGATTATCTGGTTGTTTTCGAATCCCCATTTCACGAGGAAAAATGTAATTTTCCACTGAAATGAAAATGAGCTGATAATTGGATAGATTACCGTCATTTTATAATGCTGCCAGTGCCCTCGATGATACACAGTACAAAATTAACAAGGCCTTTTGCCGTTATCCTTGTCAAGATAAGTTAATTCACTACAGATTCTGAATCAAATTGATGCATCTGATCTATATCAAAATACAAAGTGCTGGAAGAACTCAGTGGGTCAGACAGCATCTGGGGAGGGAAAGGGGGAGGGGGTTAGCGAGGATTCCTTGCCAGAGGAATGGACCTGGAGGTGGAGGTGACAGAAAAAGACCTTGCCTTCATGGCAGGCTCTGACTTCGTTAACGTGCGGGCTGAAGAATGTTGAGGACCGGAGAATGATCCGTCACTGGCAGGTGAGGAATCCCTGTCCGGATTTTTTGTCCCGACTTGAAATGTCCCCTGTCCATTCTCTCTCAAGGCGCTACCTGACCCGTTAACTTCCACCAGCTACTTGTGTTTCAGTTTAGTTTGTTTAGACATGGAGCCACGTCCTTCAGCTCACCGGGCCCACGCCAACCATCATCACACGTTCATAGACACAAAAAGCTGGAGTAACGCAGCGGGTCAGACAGCATCTCTTGAGAAAAGTTACAGTGACGGAAGAAGGGTCTCAATCTGAAATTAACTTACAAACCCGCACGTCTTTGGGATGTGGGAGTCAACCAAAGCATCTGGAGGAAACCCACACGATCACAGGCAGAATGTGCAAACCGCACACAGAGAACAATGGTTCAATGGTTCTTTATTGTCACGTATGCCCTGCACAGTGAAACCTTTGAACCCGTCACCATATTTTGCCGCCATTTACAAGAGAAAAAGTTGGTCCACATGCTTTATGTACTGGAGCGCCTCCGATCCAGGTAAGCCCGAAGCTGCTGAAGGGCCTCCTCCTTCGCCCTTGACCGGCTCGGCCCGCCAACCGACATCTCTCTCCACCCCCAACCACCTCGGTGTCCCGGGGGGCACCTCCTGCAGCCGACAGGCGCCAAAGGCAATATCTCGGTCCCTCTCCTACTGTCTTGTTCCTTGCATTTGCCGTCGCCAGAGGCTCCCTCCTCCACGATTCTCCAGTCTTTAGAGCTGAGCTCGGTGGCTTCTGAGCTTCCCCTGCAGGTAGCAGCCATCAGGACTTTCTTCACGGCGGCAAACCAGACCTACCGCGCACATACAGCCGCGGGTGTCCCTCCATGTCTTCGATCGTGTGGCGGCCACTGGGTAACTGTGTGCTCAGCAGCCCGCCTGGTCTTTGTTCACTGCGGCTGCCTGGTCCCTCTTTAGTATCGGCGGGCTAGTTCTTGTTCGGCTCCGCGGGACTGTTGCATCACTGAAACTTCCTGCCACAGCCGCAGTGCATCCCAGGAGAGCACCCGAGGTCAGGATTACATCCGGGACTCTGGCACTATGAGCCAGCAGCTCCATCGGCTGCAACACTGTGCTGCCCTTAATATAGTTTAGATCAAGATTTCAGCATCTGCAACCTTGTGTGTCTCATCTGATCTATATGACTGGGAGGTGGACTGGAGGCTGCCTGGAACTACAAAACATTCAATAGCAATCGCCCTGGGACTTTTCCCACACAAACTATACTAATTTAGAGTAAATAGCAAATTTTTTAGAGCATGCGGTTCCAGCAATCAATACAGCTGCTGATGGGAAAACATTGACTAGATATACTGTTCTGAATAAGGTTTTATATTCAACAGTGCAATGGACATGAAATAATTCTCAACCTCAAATGACAATCTTTGTTCACATGTGATAGGCGAACAAAATGTTTTTTTATGAATCAGGAAGGGTATTTCTGCAAGACTGTTACCTTTGATATTCCATTATATACTGTTTTTTTTCTCAGAATTATGCTTAGTTTAGAGATACAGTATGAAAACAGGCCATTCACCTCACTGAGTCCGTACCATCGATCACACTTTAACATCCATCTATCCATATATCTTGTGCTCTTCCGGTTTTGCGTTTTGTTCTATTTGCGCAAAACCGGTACGCGATAGCGCTATGATTTTTTGCCACCTTACTCGCCATTCTCCTGTGTCACAAGGGCAATGTTTTGTTATAACCATATAACCATATAACAAAGCACAGGAAACAGGCCATCTCGGCCCCACAAGTCCGTGCCGAACAACTTTTTTCCCTTAGTCCCACCTGCCTGCACTCATACCATAACCCTCCATTCCCTTCTCATCCATATGCCTATCCAATTTATTGTTAAATGATACCAACGCCCCTGCCTCCACCACTTCCACTGGAAGCTCATTCCATATTCCACACCGCTACCACTCTCTGAGTAAAGAAGTTCCCCCTCATGTTACCCCTAAACTTCTGTCCCTTAATTCTGAAGTCATGTCCTCATGTTTGAATGATCGATGGTATATTTTAAAAGTCATTATTAAACTTTAAAAATCTTAAAAACCGTGCATGCACAGTCGCCTCCATGCAGATTGGTCTCCACTCCTGTCAGTCGCCGGGACGCCCCTTTCCGCACCATCGCCGCGCTGATTGGCTGGCTCCGTTGTCAGTCACGGGCAATGCCCACTTCGCCCGGCGAGGAGAATATAAAGTTGAAGGAGCGGAGTGAGCATCACTAACGCTCTGCCGGCTGGAGCTGCGTCTGCGGGTGCCTCCGTGGTGCCGAGCGGGCGAGCAGCAGAGCCCACTTCACGGTCTCCGTGGTGCTCAGCCGCGGGCGCCATCGGCCGCTTCGTCCGACCTGGGCTTCTACCCACGAGGCCCCGGCCGGCCTCATGGATAGAAGAATAGAGGGAGAGGAGGGCAGTGGGGGAGGCGAGGAGGGATAGTGGGGGGGATAGGGGAGATGAGGAGTGGAGGATTTGGGAGATAGAGGGATAGGAGGGTGGTAGAGAGGGGAGAGGAGTTATGGAGCGAGGGAGGGAGTGTAGCGGAAAGGAGAGGTGTGTGGGAGGGATTGGAGAAGGGAGGATGAGAGGGGAAAGAAGAGGGAGGGTGAAGAGGAGGAAGAGGGAGTGTTGGGGGAGGAGGGAGAGGGAATGCTGGGGATGAGAGGAAATGAGCTGCGCCTGCGCTGTTGGGGGCTATGCGTGAGTGGTGGAATATTACGTTGGGGGAACGGGTTGCAGACCAACGAGACTGTACTTAGTCTCATTAGTTCTATATTATTCAACTTTCTCATCCACTCCCTACACACTAACGCAATTTTTTTTTTTTTTTACAGAGACCAATTAACCTGCAATTCCACAAATCTTTTGGATGTGGGAGGAAACTGGAGCAGTTGGAGAAAACTCATGTGGTTACAGGGAAATGGGATTCCTGTCAGGAAATCATCCCGATCACCCTCTTGCACTCTACCTTTGCACCCTCCTCTTTCTCCCCAATCTCTTTCTTGTTCCCAGACATTAAGGCCATGGCCATGAACAATACTCCATCGCAACCACCAGGTTCCTCCACACAACAAAATGGTTCCCACCCCAACCTCAGCTATCCGTCACTGCAGGACTCGGCCCCAAATTCTGATCTTCTACTAGCCCAGCCATCTGCCACGGTGATTCCCGACCCCGCTGAAATCTGAACCCTGCCCAAGTTGCGCACCATAATTGATCTGGCCACCGCTCATGCTGACCGTTTCATCAAAGCGAAATACTGGTTGGCATACATTGGCTATCCAAAGAGTGTAAAGCCTGGAGATGAAACAAAGTTTGCAGGAGGCTGCCGTTGACTGATGTGGTCGTAAGTGTTCTGCTCCCACAGCCAGAATTTTGAGATCCACATATCTTACCACAAAGAAAGAAAATGACACCAGCATGCATCCTGGGATTCATTTAAACATGAAGCTGAACATTTTAAATGGCACTCTTTTAATAATACATCCATTCATCAGTTTAAGGATTGCTGCAATTTCAGTGATACGCCAACGAGACTGCTCGATTTTTGCAGCTCACACAAATATTATTAAAATCAAAAATTGTAATCTTTGGTGACCCCATTTTCTACTGTATACTACTGTTTAAAATGGAGACTCACAAAATTATAGGGCAGATACAACTGACTGACCTTATTCCTCAATATAAATCAATGTAGCTTAATTGAAGTGCTTTAGGAGAACAGGGACAGGCAGAAATCGAGACCCTGAAGCTACTACTTTGGACCTCTAACCATCTGCTCCAGACACACAATTGATGCGCAGGATGGATGTCCATTTGACCTATTTAGGTGCTCGAAAGAGGAAATGCATGCTTCCATGGATAGCTATTGTAAACCCAGCAATATCATGGGCATCGCATTTTAAAAAATGGTGAAAGTTAAGCAGATTGTCACCATATTACATAAACTGGGAGGTACACAAAATTGCTGGAGAAACTCAGCGGGTGCAGCAGCATCTATGGAGCGAAGGAAATAGGCGACGTTTCGGGCCGAAACCTTACTCCACTTACATAAACTGGAATTGTGTATCGAATTCTTGTTAAAGAACATATTTTGTTATAGAATATCTCTTGTTCATGTGATGCCACATCTTCATGAAATTTTAGCATAAATTGCAAAAGATTAAAGTCATAAGGATTTGGCAAGTACTAAGTCACTGAACATTTGGATGCAATTATAGTCAGTCATATAATAAACTGCTTTGAAAACACAGCAAAAATTTCAATTACAGTGTAGTATTTTTGTGCTGCCTTTCCAGAAAAAAAAGTATTTAATTTAAAAACCACAGTGGGATCTAAATGGCAGAGTGCGAATTTAAAAACATCTGCAAGCAGTGAAATTAATTGGACAAGAATGTGAAATATTTCCAAGTCAGCAAATTAAGCATCTAGAATATTGCCTGTACCGATTTTCAGCTGTTTGCATAAACATTACGGCGCAGTACACAAGGAGAAAGTTGTGACTTACTCGTCGTTCATGACAAATATACAGTTTTCTTGCGATGTATGTCCTGTCACCGGATGTTTGCACGTTACCTTCCACTCATTGTGACTGCAGAAAAAGAAAATACGGATCAGTTTGCTTTACCAATATAATTACCTCCCACCTCACTTCCCTCTGGATCCTGCATCCATGCATACAGTGTACGAACGGCACACTGATCAGATATCCGCCTCTTGGAGCCAGCTTTAATCTTTAAATGCGAGGCACACTGCTTAAATCTACCCCAGATGAACCAGTTCTGTGGTATGGAAACAGCAAACACAACCCAAATGAATTTGCCTGTACATGATAGAATGATAAAATGGTATCCAGTCAACAGCTAATTTAAAATTAATTTAGATTAAATTCACAGTCAGATCAATAAAGCTGGGAGAGGATTTTTTGTTCAGGTTAAAGGAAATCTAATGTTTAAAGGCAAAAAAATCTCTGTAAAAATCCAAAGCAGAAAACATTTCAAGAGTCCAATATGTTTAACTGTCTCTGTACCAGCAATGGAACAGTGAAATTTGAGAACTATTGTGTGAATAAAACACATCTGAGGACTTTTTTTACATAAAAAACACATTATTCTCTCCACAAATTATTCCTGCATTTCTTTTTGCAATTCAAAGAAAACAGATAATCTTACATATTGCAAAGGATTGCAGCAGAGTGATACAGAATGTAGAGTAGATATCCATTCAGAAGCAATTAACCTCTTGTCAGATCTGGTTAAAATGGATCCTGAATATTTGCAACAGTAATGCTCATAAATGGAGGAGCATTTTGGGTTGTTGCTTTAGCATTTCAAACCCGATGATGGAATGAAGGTAATAGGTAACAAGCGTGGAATGGCTATTCATTCCCCTCATGTGAATGGCAGCAGCAGCAATGAAACATTGGCAACCATCTTATTAACTGATATAACATTGATCTTTAACGTCCATTGACAAACGTCGGAGTGTGAACATAAAATCAGACCAAACAAGGTGTAGTGGAGTTGCAACTTATTTTTGACATGGAGGGCAACGTATCCATTTAATACTACTAGTAAGATCGATATCCTGACGAACCGTGCTTTGCTTACAACAGCACTATCGCTAACTTCAATTATCTTGATCAAGCTCAACTTGGCTGTTCATTAGTCACCTTCTGCTTTTGTAAGGTCGCACCTTTATTTACACCTACTCCGTCTCCCAGGAGGATGAAGAACATTCACTACCTTCACTTTGATCATTAGATCCACATTCATGTTCATGCAACCTGTGACTTGGTGTTTAATAAACAGGCGCCTCTCACACTCTCATCTTCGCCTTCCGTAAGATTTTTCAGCTTCTCTTTTCTTTTAGCTAACTGGGTTCATCATCTGCATATCGTAAAGGTCGGTGCTTTGAAATGTTACTTTGATTTCTGCCTCAGCTTCTTTCATAGTGTCAAACGACAATTGAGCCCATCACATCTACACCAACCTGTGGGCAACCATCCATATTCATCCCATCTTCCAACACTTGGCTGTGAGCCTTCTGTGCCAGACCGATTCAAATGCTCGTCTAGACAGTTCTTAAGTGCTTCCACAACGCTCTCCTTCTTTCTTACGGATTTCATGTGTGGTGCTATTACAAATTGCTCAAAATTCCATGAACAGCATGGAAAACAATTCACTCTCCTCTATGCCAAATAGACTTCTTGATCCGATGCTCACAGAAAAGATGGCACGATTTGTATTTGTATGTTACCAATAGAAATGTAGATGCTGGTTTACAAAAAAAAGACACAAAATGCTAGTATAACTCAGCAGGTCAGGCAGCTTCTCTGGAGAGGATAGATAGCGGATGTTTCTAGCCGGGACTCTTTGGATTAAAACGTCACCTATCCATGTTCTCCAAAAGAATAGAGATCATATGTCGGCAAAATGGATGGAAAATGGTGATAACACACAAGGATGGATGTGATACAAGAAGACACTAACCAAAGCACAAGAGCTTTGGAACATGGTTGGCAATGTCGCCCCTGAGATAGCTAGTCTGCCAAGTCATGCAAAATCAACATACACTCAATACACTCAGAACTTGAAAATCTTTCTTAAAATACCTCTTATTGTGTCTTAAGATCAGCCAAAGGAAAGCACTGCAGCAATGAAATATTTAGATCGTTCCTGAAATAATTGCCAGAAAATTGATTTGTAAATGCCTAATTTTACCCTGGGACCCTGAAATGCATTGGATTTCTTCTTTCTCAACAGGGGAAATACAGGTACCTTAAATGTATAGTGTTCACATAAAATAGCATTGCTTATCTGACAGCCGTCATCTTTTACTACTTGAGGCCCGTGTAAACTGTTTGCTTCTTTATGTGTCAGTATGAGATGGCTGGCTGGCTGCAACTCAAATGCACTACTGACAGAATATACTATAATCTAAATGGAAAACAAAAATCTTCAGATGTTGGAAATGTGCGGGAAAAAAAATGGAGAACATCACCTGAGGATTTAACACAGAATTCAATAATTTCAGCACCAATCTTACCGATTTGTAACAGAACCAATTTTGATCAAAGATCATCAAATTGAAATGTCACCACTGTTTTCTCTCTACAGATTCTGCCAAGCATGCACAATGTCTAACATTCTCTATTTTGTACTTCACTTTCCAGCATCTGCATTGGATTGCTTTTCCAATGTTTTCAACATCGCCATTGCAACACTTGTCTACTCTCCATTTTTTCTTTCTCTCCTCTTCTGTTTTCAACCTTCATCTTTCTATTAAAATCACTCGCTGATAGGTCATTAACAAGCATTCACATCCTCTCTCAGTCAGTACCATCATTATGTGTATCCTTCAGACTCTCTTGGTCTCCACCCGATCACAACCACTACCTTCAATCTATCCACTTTCCCCCCTTCCCCGCAACTTAAAACATGTTTGATTTCTACATTTTCCCAGTTCCAACGAAAATTCACCAATCTGCAACTCTGATGAACTCTGTTTTTCTCTCTCCATAAACAACTCTTTCCTGCTAAGTTTTCCAATTTTTTTTCTCCTTTTTATCTCAATGACATTATTTAAAATGCCTCACCACCCAACATCAGAATCATTTTCCAAATCCTGTCAGTTTGGAGAAGTGCTTTAGACAAATCATTCATCACCGTAAGACTAAATTAGTCTTTTAATGAAAATTGTCAACAAAAGAAAAATCTTTCTATATAATTATCTGCCGGTAGAACTCATTGTTTTGATGACCACTTGACTTCCCTATACTTGCATTATAATCTAAATTTGCAGCAGTTTTTGACTACATTTAGAATATAACATACTTTGCTGTTTTAAAGCTTTCACCAGCCAGCTTTCTTTGTCTTTGCATTTACAAGAAGTAGAAGAACAGGGGAAATTTACAATATTATCAAATTTGATAATTTCGAAGGTGATTATTAAACCTGTCGGAAATTAGATAATTAGGTTGTTGGGCTGGAAGCACACTGCTATTACTCTGACGATATGGTGTGCACAAAGGTAGGTGCTGTCTCACAGCACCAGAGACCCCAGTTTGATCCTGACTACGGGTGCTGTCTGTATGTCGTTTGGTTCCACGGTTTTTCTCTAAACTAAACTAACTTGGAAACAGATCTGGAAGAGATCTATAGCTCTCGTTGCCTGCGGAAGGCATCACTCATACTAAAGGACTCATCTCATCCCGCACATCACTTGGTTGTCCTTCTGCCCTCCGGAAAGCGTTACAAGTCCATCAAATCACACACCACAAGATTAACGGACAGTTTCTACCCCAAGGCCATCACCACTCTGAACTCTGCACTGAACACACACACCCCGTAGCCAATATTCTGTACTGCTACAATACTATACTGTGAAATTTAGCACATTCTGACTTGACAACGTTTTTTTTGCCGTTTTTGTTTCCATTGTCTTTATTATTCATCTGTTACGTTGGAGTTCTGCTCGGGCAGTGCACCTGAAATGTCGTTGTATGTATTTACAATGACAATAAATGTGTATTATTATTATTATTATTACTACTGAGTCACTCCATCAAGAAGCTATATATTGATATGCAGTTACCAAATACGTTTTCTCAGAATAATCTCTCTGAGGTAGCCTAGTCTAGCTGAATTTTCATTATTTAATACAATTTACAACTGCTTTTTGAATTTTGATATTCTCTACAATTACTATATTAACCGCCTTGATTCAACAATTCCTGTGTTTAAGAAAAAACTGCAGATGATGGAAAAATCAAAGGTAGACAAAAATGCTGGAGAAACTCATCGGGTGAGGCAGCATCTATGGAGCGAAGGAATATGTGATGTTTCAGGTCGAGACCCTTCTTGTGAGTAATGATCCAAAGTTCTGCCTTGGCTGCCTGCACAGTGAGATCATCACTGCCAGTAACAATGGTAGTGGAGGGCTTTAAACAATACAGGGAATGAACGTTAATTCTAAGATGTGCAACTATATCGGAGTGCAGCGCATCAGTCTGTACACCAGCCTTGTTACACACTTAATATAAAAACATAAACTGCTGGAAAGCACTCAGCAGATCAGGCAGCAAATGATCTATGTCTGTAGATGCTGCCTGACCTGCTGAGTCTTTACAGACGGTGTGTTTTTATTCTAAATTTCAGATTGTCAGCTTCTAGTTTTTTTTTTGATTTGGTGCACACCTAGATTAGAGCACTCATCTTCTATGCAGAGACACAAGGAATTGTTGAATAAAGCACCAGAAAATATGCCAACTATTTTACAGAAGCCTATGCAAAGATCTCAAGAGTGCAGACTGTGTCCTCACAATATCATGCCAATTGTCAAAGAATTACTTAATATCCTTTGTTAGGACGACGGTTCCTACAAAGTTATGTCAATAATTAAGAGTTTCTATGAACTTGATCTGTTATCGCAGTATAGCTTTATGCTGCAAAACTGCAATGATTAGACACCATAACTTGTTGCTTTACAGGAATTAATCAAAGTATTATCGTTTCAAATTCCTCGTACGTTACAAAACACACTTGGCTAATAAACTATGATTATGATTATGATTTGTGGTGCACATACAGTGCCATCCATAATGTTTGTGACAAAGACCCATCATTTATTTATTTGCCTCTGTACTGCACAATTTGAGGTTTGTAATAGAAAAAAATCACGTGTTTAAAGTGCACATTGTCAGATTTTATTAAATGGCATTTTAATACATTTTGGTTTCACTGGCTCACATCTTCATTGATGAAATTACAGCTGCGTTTATACATAATCCCCCCATTTCATGGCACCAGAATGTTTGGGACACGTGGCTTCACAGGTATTTGTAATTGCTCAGGTGTGTTTAAATACCTCCTTAATGCATGTATACGCGAGCTCTTAGCACCTAGTCTTTCCTCCAGTCTTTCCATCACCTTTGGAAACTTTTATTGCTGTTTATCAACATGAGGACCAACCTTGTGCCAATGAAAGTCAAATAAACCATTATGAGACTGAGAAACAAGAATAAAACTGTTAAAGGCATCAGCCAAACCTTAGGCTTACCAAAATCACCTGTTTGGAACATCATTAAGAAGAAAGAGAGCACTGGTGAGCTTACTAATCGCAAAGGGACTGCCGGGCCAAGATCTCCACAACTGATGATAGAAGAATTCTCTCTATAAAAAAGAAAAATACCCAAACACCTGTCCGACAGAGCAGAAACATTCTTCAGGAGTCAAGTGTGGATTTGTCAATGACCATTGTCCGCAGAAGACTTAATGAACAGAAATACAGAGACTACACTGCACGATGCAAATCAATGGTTTGCTGCAAAAATAGGGTGGCCCGGTTAAAGTTTGCCAAGAAGTACTTAAAAGAGCAACTTATATCAGAGTGTTGGCAAGGGCAAAGTACGGAGGAGAGAAGGAACTGCCCAAGATCCAATGCATACCACCTCATCTGTGAAACACGGTCGCAGGGGTGTTATGGCCTGGGCATGTATGGCTGCTGATGGTACTGGCTCGCTTACCTTCATTGGTGATGCAACTGCTGATGGTCGTAGCATAATGAATTTTGAAGTGTATAGACACATCCTATCTGCTCAAGTTCAAACAAATGCCTCAAAACTGATTGGCCAGCGGTTCATTCTACAGCAAGACAATAATCGCAAACATACTGCTAAAGCAACAAAGGAGTTTTTCAAAGCTAAAAAATGGTCAATTCCTGAGTGGCCAAGTCAATCACCCGATCTGAACCCAATTGAGCATGCCTTTTATACGCTGAAGAGAAAACTGAAGGGGACTAGCCCCCAAAACAAGCTTAAGCTAAAGATGGTGCAATACCGGCCTGGCAGAGCATCACCAGAGAAGACACCCAGCAACTGGTGATGTCCATGAATCGCTGACTTCAAGAGTCATTGCATGCAAAGGTTATGCAACAAAATACTAAACATGACTACTTTCATTTACATGACATTGCTGTGTCCCAAACATGATGGTGCCCTGAAATGGGGGGGAGGACTATGTATAAACACTGCTGTAATTGCTACATGGTGAAACCAAAAATGTATAATAATACTCTTTAATAAAATCTGACAATGTGCACTTTAACCACATGTGATTTTTTCTATTATAAATCTCATATTGTGGAATACAGAGGCAAATAAATAAATGATGGCTCTTTGTCCCAAACATTATGGAGGGCACTGTAACTCTTAAGAAACATATGGGTTTCAAATGGTCAATGAACCATGCAACTGTCTTATTCTCTCAAACATCTCCTTCCCACTTCTGTGGAATTCACTCATCACTGCAATACTATGTGAATCATTCATGCTCACCCAATAGTAGGACTGGCAATGAATGCTGTTACTCTTTGGAATGTATTTATCATCTATTTGTCAGCGTAGCTAGATTGTTTCTCATCGGAGGCATTGCAGGAGGACCAGAGGCCAAGCGTATTGAAATTCAAAGACAGAGAGCTCAGTTTTCACTTGGATCGCCTACAATATGAAAGCAATCAATGAAAGTGATCCTTGTGAAGGGGAAACGTAGCACATGACCCTGCGCCAACCTATCACAGCATGAGAAGATGCAGACAGGGAGACACTATCACAAAATACCTTTGTTGAGCAATTTTATCTAGAGTGCTAAAATAAAAAATACTTTCCACACAATTGGATCTTAAAGTTTGGAGTGCAATTACTGTTATGTCTTCAGAAGATAGTTTGCCGTTATTTTATACGAATCATATTTTGAAATCACGTAATCTGGATGGGATTGACTGCATTTGCAGGGAGATAGACAGCATTGTTCAATTAGCAGGTAGCTCTGCGCGCACACACACACTCTGCAAAGTTGAATCCAACTTTCTATTATAAAACTTCCTGAAGCAGAATTTAACTGTAGTATAAAATCTGTTAAAATGGAGCAAACTATACATCTTCCAGATAACTATTCAAGGTTAGCACCATAAGACATGCAAAACAGCCCCCTGTCACTGCAAACTTCACACTGAAGCTACTTGGTCACATTTTATGGGTCCTTCCAAGTAACACTTTTCTTCAAATGTTCAAAACCAAAAAAATGTCAACAAACAGTAGTAAATACTGGGAGACACAAAATGCTGCAGTAACTCAGCGGGTGAGGCAGCATCTCTGGAGGGAAGGAATGGGTGACGTTTCGGGTCGAGACCCTTCTTCAGACTGATGTCACGGGAGAGGGTGGGACAAAGATAGAATGTAGTCAGAGACAGTAAGACTAGAGGGAGAACTGGGTAGCGGAAGGGGATGGAGAGAGAAAGCAAGGGCTATCTGAAGTTAGAGAAGTCAATGTTCATATCCCTGGGGTGTAAACTACCCAAGCGAAATATGAGGTGCTATTCCTCCAATTTGTGCTGGGCCTCACTCTGACAATGGAGGAAGCCCAGGACAGAAAGGTTAGATTAGGAATGTGAGGGGGAGTTGAAGTGCTGAGCTACCGGGAGATCAGGCAGGTTTAGACAGAATCAGCAGAGGTGTTCAGTGAAACCATCGCCGAGCCTGCGCTTGGTCTCGCCGATGTTGAGAAGTTAACATCTGGAACAGCGGATACAGTAGATGAGATTGTAGGAGGTGCAAGTGAACCTCTGCCTCACCTGGAAAGCCTGTTTGGGTCCTTGGATGGAGTCCAGGGGGGAGGTAAAAAGACAGGTGTTGTTCTCCTGCGGTTGCAGGGGAAAGTACCTGGGGAAGGGGGTGGTTTTGGTGGGAAGCGACAAGTTGAACTAGGAGTTTCGGAGGGAAGGGTCTCTGCGGAAAGCAGAAAGGGATGGACAGTAGTGGGATCCCGTTGGAGGTGGTGAAAATGTTGGAGGATTATATGCTGTATGCGACTGCTGATGGGGTGGAAGGTGAGGACAAGGGGGACTCTGTCCTCGTTACGAATGGGGGGAAGGGGGAGTAAGAGCGGAGCTCTGGGATATCGAGGAGACCCTAGTGAGAGCCTCATCTATAATGGAAGAGGGGAGCCCCCATCTCCTAAAGAATGAGGACATCTCCAATGCCCTGATATAGAACACCTCATCCTGGGCGCAGATGCGGCGTAGACGGAGGAATTGGGAAATGGGGATAGAGTCTTGACAGGAAGCAGGGTGGGGAGAGGTGTAGTTAAAATAGCTATGGAAGTCAGTAGGTTTGTAGTAGATGTCGGAACTATGTGAGTAAATATTGATTTCATTTCCCAAATTGGTCCTCATCTCAGCTATTGTCTTGTCTCACTTACATTATAGCTCCATCACTAAAATCATTACCATCCATGGTAGGATCAAAAATTAATTATGTTAGTCAACCAGGCTTATTCTAGTTGAAGCAGACCTCATAAGGTTCCTGTCACAAAAGCGTTAAGCAATAGCATTAAGTGGAGGATGACTCTGTGGAGCAGGGGAAGCAGCAAAACCTAACGCACACGTGCCTCATCGCCCTTCTGCTAATTGACGCATTTGCCATATTACAACTATTCATGCTCTTGATGATGTCCAGTTGGTCACCATATACATCATGCTTCGATTCTTGTTTCAATTACTGAATTTGTTTACATTGAAACTGTTGGCAGTTCTTCAGATTCAAAACCAAAACATGCATGTGTTGAAAACATGATGATGACAAGATGCAGGAGAGATTTGGATTATAAACCCACATTTGGATTATAAACCCATATTAGTACTAGAAGTCTGTGGTCCCTTTGAAATCTTGTGTAATTATAGATGGAATATACAACACAGAAACAGGTTTTTAGTCTAAGCAGGTCCATGTGATAATCATCGTGCCTCATTCTAGCTTTCCACAATCCTCTACAAAATACATCAGCAGAAACCTCCATTACAGACTCCTTATCTACCGTTCCCTCAATGTTTCTTTACCATTCGTAAAGAATGCCAATGTGGGATCGTGTGCCATGTAGTCATAGTCCAAGACAATCGATTTCTTGGTGTAAATCTCACATTGAAAGCTGCTTAGTACACTCTTCGAGTGGAAATACTCTAAAAAAATCCATCATGCTTTTCAGACCAAAATCTTCTTACTCATGGGATTCAGAGCCTTGCTGCTCATCCTGATATTATATCCAATCCTCGTCATCCTTTTATATAATGTGGTGACCAAGACAGTGTACACTACCTCAAAAATGTGACCTCTCCTTACTTTAATGAATGGTTAGTCTAGGTTCATTACTTTTCGTAGCCCTGAATTAAACTCTTGTGCTTGGTTTGCCTTTTAATGGCCTTATCAATCTGTTACCTTGAGTGATTTGGTTATTTGTACAATCAGATCCTGTGTTGCTTCAGGCAATTTAGATGAATTTCCAAGTCATCCATGGTGTCTTAACCCAAATGGAATATCTCCATCGGTCAAAGATAACACAAGATGCTGGAATAACTCAGCGGAACGGAACTGGCAGCATCTCTGGAGAGAAGGAATGGGTGACGTTTCGGGTCGAGGCTCTTCTTCAGTCTAAAGAAGGGTCTGAAGGGCTTCGACCTGAAACATCATCCGCTCTTTCTCTCCAGAGATGCTGCCTATCCCGCTGAGTTACTCCAGCATTTTGTGTCTATCTTTGGTTTAAACCAGCATCTGCAGTTCCTTCCTACACATTTCCAGCGGTTATCTCTAGCCAGACACAACTAAGCATTGTCACCAACTCATCCTGAATAGAAACACATTTTCGCCACTTACCCTTTCAATTCTAGAATTACAAACTTTGGTTATACCTTCCATTGAATATCATAATTCACCCACCTTCTTCTCATTCAGTTTCATTCTTAACAATTCACAACACATTTTCCTGGCTTTCTGCAATGAAATTTACAACATCTGACAAAAACAGAACCTCACTGCTTGTTGTAAAATAACTACAATTTTCAATGGCTCTTTAAAGTGTTCACTTATTTAAGAGCCTAAAATAAAAGGAATACAGCAACATATTTCAATTCACAATGCCGAGTCTCTATCGTTGCTCTTCTATAAAATTACTTGTATTTATAAAGTGCCACTTCCAAAGTGGTATTTGAACTCAAGTATCTGACTCATAACCTGCCAATTGAGCTACTTAACACTACACCTCTGTACTCTGGGACAGACACCGAGTTGATCAATATCCATAGCTGATAAGATTGGCCTTCAACAATGACAACCTTCGCAATAACTACCGCAACCAAAAACAACATAGCATTGGGCTAAAGGTGATTCTTGATAATAGAAACCTGGAGAAAATGTGAGAAATATAACCAAGGTCAGATATTTCTAAAAAGGGAAATTACACACCTTGTTATGCCACCGTATACTGTGCAACATCTTTCCGAAGCTTAATATTTTAGTTGAGAGAACATTATTTTTGTTTGCTGTTGCACAATTAGACGAAGATTACCTTTAATTACACTGTTAGTAATTATATTACAAATTATGATTGAAAATAGATACAGGACTCTCTTGTGTGTCTGAGGTCTCAAGGCAATCAGCTGTGCTTAAAAAAAACTACAGACGATATAAACTAAAATCAAAACAGAAAATGCTTTAAAGCAACAGTTGCTTAAAACTGAGAGGAATAGATTGGTAAGATGCACATAGTCTCTGGCCTAGAGTAGGTGAATCGAGGACCAGCGGACATAGGTTTAAAGTGAAAGGAAAAGATTTAATGAGAATCTGAGCAGAACCGTGGGTGTATGGATGGAAAGAGCAGCCAGAGGAGATAGTTGAGGCAGGGATGCAAGAAACAGTTAGACAGGTACATTTGAATAGGACAGGTTTGGAGGGATATGGACCAAACACAGGCAGTTGTGACTGGAGTAGCTGGGATAATGTTGGCCAGTGTAGCCTAGTTGGGCCAAAGTGCCTGTTTCCACGCTGTGGAACTTCTATGACTCATAGATCAGACAGCATCTGTGAGTTACCGTTTCACTCCAAGCACCCTGGTGAGCTTTAGATGTTACCTGGCCAACTTGGTGTTTCCAGCTATTTCTGCTCATTTCCCTCAAAAGCAGATGATATATTTTGATCAAAAAGTCCCTCCTTGGACCACAATTTAGAAGCTAGAATTTCTTATCCTTCTTACGAAAACTAAACTTCCCATCGTATACCAGAATGTTCTTAATTTATTATGGTTATTGATTTAAATTAAAAAAACATTAAGTCGACAAGCACAATTATTTCCCCCCCACAAAATTGTAAGAGAAAACAAACCAACCGTGACTGAAAATGCATTACTTGCAGCAAAATATCAACACCATATTTTGCACTCAAATAGGCATCTGTGAGTTGGCAATCATTTTAAAATGACTACTTTAAAGGATTTAAAAGAATGAAGATTTCACACCAGAAAGAACAGTAAAACTTTGCTTACCCTACCGTGGAGTTTAACCAAATGGGAACTTAAGCATCAGCACCAAAATGTGCAAGACGCTGCACGAGACGGCCTGAAGTATACAACAAGATTCTTTATCCTCACATTAAATCACACCAGAGTCACAAGTACGTTCTCACATACGCCTTTTCCAAATGTGTGTAAATAAAGCTTCATTCATGCTGTAAACCAGACTCATGAGAACTAACAAAGAAAAAGCTGTTGTAGAGTTGCTTCCATGAATAATCATTGCAAGAAAACATCTCCAAATGTCTTTAAAAAGAAATCCTGGTACGTAGCAGGATCAGGGTAATGGGTAGCTAAATCATCAGCAATAAATAGGCTCAAAACTCCTTAATACGCGTGCATGGAGCAAGAGTTTTGGATCAGGGAGTGAGGCTCAGACATTATCAGGAGGGCCAGGTGTGTGGAGTAGATTGGGAATGGGAAGGTCTTTTTGGGGGATGGTAGATGTGTGGTAGCAAGAGTGGAAATGTGCAGTAGATAGACATAAAGTTCTGGAGTAACTCAGCGGGTCAGGCAGCATCTCTGGGGAAAAAGGATGGGGGATGTTTTGGGTCTGGACCTTTCTTCAGACTGAAAGTAAAGGGGGTGGGGGTGGCGGGGGGGGGGGGGGGGGGGGGGGGGGGGGGGGGGGGGGGGGGGGGTGGGGTTGGGGAGCTGGAGGAGGCGAGAAAAGACCAGGGCCAAACAGGGCCAGCCACAAATGACCTCAGGCAAGGCATGGCTTGGTAGGTCCATTGTTGGCTAGGGAAACTGTGATCTCTAGAGAAACAATGTGGAGAACTGTGGAATTGGTAAAATGACAAGGGTAGAGGAGGGGGGAGTGTGAGATGGTTACTTAAAATCTCAACAGAAACTATGTGGAGAACTCTGCAATAGTGCAAGAATCAGAATCCACTAATTGTTTTAGTGTCACAAAAAATCTTTCTTATGCGGCCCGCTTGAAATGGAGCAGAGGAGAATTGATAAGAGAACACCATGTATAGCTTTAGGGTATGATAACACACTGTCATGCTGTTTAAGGCTCATCGATGAAACAAAGCTTTGAATTAGACATGGCAATCCTTCACTATTATTAATGTTCATTAAAGGCTCAAGAGCCAACAGTTTATCAAGATCAACTGTAATAACGATTATATTCAAACCTTTTGTATACTTTGATAGCACAGCCAGTCAAGTCCAAAAGAA